>NW_019387043.1:15889-18377 GCF_000671375.1 Centruroides sculpturatus | reverse complement strand
AAAACCAAAAAGTTCTCTTCTGGACGGGAGTCCAAACATTTATATCCCCCGCCATTGAGTGTGACGTGATGTCAGACGCTGACCAATCAGCAAGGGCGACGGGTTCTACCCGTCGCAATTTGATATCAAGAAAGAAAACGAAATTTTACAATAAAACCCGATATATATATATATATATACATAAATAACGGAAACAACTATACAATAGTGCTTATGCACTACACAGGTGTTCAGTTCAGTAACCCTTTTTTTTCCGGCTCTTTTATATGTAACAGAGGGAAATTATGGCAATCGGTCAAAAATGATCCCTCAAAATTTTTACATTTTTAGACTCAGGATACATTGATACGTCAAGAAATGCATTATATTACTACTGTATATCCCAAAAATGATGGTTGGTATGTGTCTCCTGATTTACCGAAAAATCTGGTTACCCTGCCTTTACCAATAAGATGAGAACGGTTCAAATACTGGTCAATTTGGCGAAACTGTAATCTTATTTCTCTCGTGCATAATGTCTTCTACTGTGTCGTAAAAGCATAAATAATCTTCGAAGACATTCGAAACAACAGGTACACTGAAAATTGTTAGCCACTGCACTTTTTATAGAATATAGGAGTAGCGATTTTAAGGCATTCTGGTTGCATGCAAAGAACTACAATTGTTACAAATTCCTGTTTGTGCTTTCCAAAATAGAGAAGACATTATTTTAGAATAAATGAAAGTTTTCGACATCTGTAAATTTCATTTATTAGAAAATCAGGATTATTTTAAATTTTTAATTGGAATATTTCAAACCGATTAGGCTATGTACACACTAGGCGTTTTTAAACGCGCGTTTTGGTAACACTCGTTTTAATAAACGCGCGTTAGCTCGGCGTTCAACGACCGTTTAGTGGAGCATACGCACTGGCTCAGTTTGGAAATGAACGTGAAAGTAATTGCTTGAGTGCGCCTCCTCCATCGTCGCTATAAAAGACGATGGCAGAGGCAAAGAGAATTTTGGGTGCACCCAATATTACGAGATAGACTGACACATGGAATGTTTGCGACGTTGTATCCGAAACTAAGACAAAATAAACCCAAGTTTTTTAATTCTTTTAAAATATCTATAAAATCATTTGACGATGGTTGGTCTCTTTTAGATTTCATCAATAAATAGATCAGTATCGAAATGATCGTTCTCCATTTCGGCCAACGTACTGTACGTCCACTCTACCCGAAAGCGCGCGATCGAATGTATAACAACATGGCAGCACATATATCTCAAAGCGCTCGGCTGACGCCCGCAAAACACGCGTTTTAACAAAAATCTATCAACGCGCGTTTGACGCGCGCTTGGCCAAAAGCGCGCGTTTGAGTATGTATGCCTATGCAGAACTCTTGGTTCTTTAAAACGCACGTTTTTAAACGTCTAGCGTGTACACAGCCTAAGTCAGTTTTGACTGATAAAAAAAATATCAGACTATTCATCTTAAAGTATTTACAAGGAAAGGTGGTCCACAGAGAGATAGCCTCAATGAATCACAGTGGGTCTCACAAACCCAGCTCAATCTTTAGTTAACATTTTTTTAAATATAAAAATACTGAAAAAATTTATATTCTTTCAACTTTTCAGTCCGATCAACATGCGGTTAGAACGTTTTTTTATTTGACTTTACTTGGACTAGATGTCAGTCATATCAAAAGCTTCCAGTCGAAAAATTTGCCGGGGAAACTCATTACTTCTATATATTGCGTAATAGCGGGAAATAATTAAACCAAAAGTATTTTAGTTTTGCGGGCAATTTTACCTCGAAATGTTNCATCATCAGGTGACAGGCTATCGAACAACTTTTAAAAATTGCGTTAAAACGGAACTTTCGAACATTACAAATTCAAAATTAAAACGTAAAATAAATTAACTAATCACTATAAAAAATAACTATAATAAATAGATTGAGGCCATATTAATACAGTATAAATAATGCGATATAAAACTAAAAACAAAAATAAACCTAAAAGATTAAATGCACAAAGAAATTAAATTCATAAAAATATATACAGTAGACCCCCTATAACACGGGTTCCTATAGTTCGGATTCCTATATGACGGCGAAAAAATTGCGACGGTATCCGTATAAACATGGTAAAAAAACTCCTATAATTCGGTAAAACGTCATCGGGCAGCCGAACTACTTTCCGCTGTCCAGCGCCACACTACGGAGAGTTTAGGCGGGTAAATTGAGTTTACTATCGTGTGTACAGTATTATATATAAATTAGGTACTGTACATATAATTATATATTAATTTAATTTATTGTAACTTTATTATAATTATATATATACTTTCCGCCGTCCAGCGCCACCTACGGAGAGTTTAGGCGAGTAAGTTGACTTTACTATCGTCTGTACAGTATGTAAATTAGGTACCGTAAGTCTAATACAGCACTAATTTTATACATTTCTTGTGAAAGAAACATTTCTTATTCAACGGCCATAAAAATTA
>NW_019387043.1:0-13170 GCF_000671375.1 Centruroides sculpturatus | reverse complement strand
GTGTTAAGCCCCAATAGACCTAAGTCTGTTAGGCGAGGTTGTCGGGTAAAGGCACAGACACATTGATTGAGGACTTTACAATTGTGGTATATTTTAAACAATAAAATTTAATCATGAATACATACAGACAAAATTTAATCTATTCTAACAACATAGGAGGAACTTAAACACATTAGAACTTCCAGGGAGAAGGATTGAAGAATTTACTTAAATATTAATAACACAGTAATCCACGTACCGACAAAATAAAAGTCTTGGGATGTTCTTTGAAGTTTCCTGTATTTGTATTTCTACTTATTTCTTGGACTGTTGACGTATTTTCACCGATGGATTCGGATTCCATTCACTCCTTAATTGAAAGTCCACACGTGTCGTTTTCTTTCTTCTTTGTCCTTGCACCACATAGTCTATTCTTATCTCACGACAAGACAGGGCCGAAGGGAAAACCAAAAAGTTTCTCTCTGGACGGGAGTCCAAACATTTATATCCCCCGCCATTGAGTGTGACGTGATGTCAGTCGTTGGCCAATCAGCAAGGGCGACGGGTTCTACCCGTCGCAATCCGATATCAGGAAGAAAACGAAATTTTACAATAAAACCCGATATACATAAATAACGGAAACTACTATACAATAGTGCTTATGCACTACAGTATTAAAAAATCGACTTACCAGCCATGTACAAACAATGTCCGGAAAGACTGTCCTTTTCATAGGTGAACCAGTACTGACTATATATATAAATAATTGTAAGCTTCTAAGCTTTCAATGACTGCAGCATAAATTTCATGAGAATTAATCAAGTAGTTATATATATCCCCATACGTAATTTTTGGTAATGACATCTCTGAGTTTTGGAAAAATTTAAGTCAAATGTCATGAAAGGAAATGGGGAGAGAAACAGTAGAACACGGATTTAATTTCAAGAGGCATGTTTTTTTCTTCAGTAGGGAGTTCATGATAATAAGAGATAGACATGATAGATCTTGAAAATTAGAAATTTTTAAAAATACGTGATGAAAAAGTTTAAAAAAATTTGTTTTTAATNCTATTATAAAGTGCAAAAAGCAATTTTGAGGGAAGGGATGGATTTTATAAAAAATTGTAAGTGCTAATAATGAGTAAAATCATCATCAAGTCCAACCCTACTGGAGACACACATGATCCCCTTTATCTCCCCATCCCTCGACCTTTAATCACTATAATTTAATACTACCAATCCCCCTAAATACACAACAAACTTCCCTGCAAAATTTCAACAAAAACATAGTTGTTATTAAGCTTCAAAGAGGATGAACAAAATTGTGCCACACAAACACACACTAACATCTATACATACAGAAATTGTCCCCAAATTTTTTTGCATTTCTTGACATTCCAAGGTCCCCCGAGTCCAAAAATGTAAAAATTTTGGTGTATCATTTTTCAACTGATTGTCATACTTTTCCTTTATATATAACAGCCAAGAAGGTAAAAATAAAAACACGTAATATAATTTTACTGCTGTAACTTAACATTAGGATCTAATAAGTTGTTGTTCTTCACTGGCAACACTTAATATCATTATCAATTTCACATTAACAAAGAATATAACAAGGTTTTTAATATAACCGTTTTTTTCAAGGTGCCTCTGCAAAATGCCACAACACAAATGTCACTAACTTAAAAGTAGCCAATATTTGTAGTTAAATTTTAATGTAAATAAATAGAATTATTTATTATTGATATATACCAGCAGTTAATACATATATGAATTTGCACATATACAGTAACACCTTTACAAAAATTCTGCTATTTAGATTAGCATCATTGCTATGCCACAAAACTCATCATTTTCAGTAACTTGTCTTCTCTTTCTCAGTCCACATTAAGTGAAGTTTGCAGGACTATACTGTATATACTAATACTGCTGAGTACCTTTGTATTACTGATATTTATTTACTTTTTACATAGTAAAATTTATGTTATTTTCTTTTACATTTATTAGGGCCTCCTTATATATGTTGGAGTTAAGGCAGATAGCTCATGTCTGTGCCTAAATTTAGCCTAAATAAGTCTTTAAATATACTTGATAAAAGTTTTATTTTAACATATTAACATGTCTATGCACTAAATTTTAAATCATCACTACTCCAAGGTCTCTTGAAACATAAAAAACATTTTAATGTCTATAAAACAAAGATTTTAGAGTAAAATTTGTGGACAGAAATGAAATATGACTAATTGTGCATTATGTATATGATTAATTAAAAGACTAAAGCCAAATTATAAACTGTACAAAAATATTAAATACATGAATAAAAAGTTTTTACATGACTTATCATAAAAAATATTATTTTAAAATTAAATTATATGGCTAACTATATAGATTTTAAAAGCATTTTTTATTTGTATTAGTTCCTCCAACAATGAATAAAAATAAAAGTAATGACATAATTCAAGAAATGGAAGGTAAGACCGTTACTGTTGCCTGTCCTTTGGAAACTGCTAATCCCAGTCCTGCTATCATGTGGCAGAAAGATGGCTATCCCATCTCATTATCTAGTCATCCTTTAATCACCCTCTCTTCCAACCGATCCACTCTAACCATTCGTAGAATTCGACCGATCAATGGTGGCATTTATAAATGCCTAGCCAGTAACATCGCTGGCCACTCTGAACATGACACGAGATTGGAGGTAATTGGTATGTAAACCCTTAACACGGTTACCTACAAGAATTAATCTTTTGATTAAAATAGATAAATTCTGGTATAAATATTTATAATTATTTTATAAATTTTAATAATATAAATCTTTTTATTTCAAATTTCACAGTACCTCCAATGATAGTGAACACGAACAGCGAACAAAGAAATCCAAATATAATAAAGAATCAACCTCTAACATTGAATTGTAAAACCGATGGAATTCCTCATCCAAAAATAAAATGGTTTAGAAATAACACGATAATCAATTCAGATGATTATTTGGTGAGTTGTAAATCCATTTTATGATAACCTTTTGAATTTTTTATAAAAATCAGTTGTAATAAAATTGATACACCTTAAACCCAACATTGTAATCAAATTCTGCATGTGGAATGATAGTGAAAAATTAAAAAATTTATTATAATATTAGAACACAAGGATATATTATTAAAGAACAGTTTTATGATAAACAGAGCCAGCCCTGCTATATGCTCACAAGGCAGTCTTTTAGGGCAGGGCTTCTTAAACTATGGGTCGCAACCCCATTTGGGGTCGCTTAGAGAAATCTTGGGGTCGTGAGATTTTAATGCAAAATATTGAAAATAATTTGTGAGAGTTTGAAAATGGCACGCTTTGTGCCATAGGTTCATGAGTTGCGCTTTGTGTCACTTCTGGTGCAGCGAGACAATGATTCTAGTGTGATGTTCAACACTGATTGTAGTGTGAATTAGTGTAGTGTTGTCGCTTTTCAGTGTATTTAGTTGTCTTTGTTCCATTGTAATACAAGAGTGAACTGTGGTAGTACACCATTATTGTTTTCGCAAATTTGTATATCTTTATTTTATATTTTTTGGGGGTCGCGAAAAAAATCACAATCATAAATGGGGTCGTGAGTAAAAAAAGTTTAAGAAGCCCTGTTTTAGGGCATAGAAATTTCAGAGTGCCCTAGCCAGCATCAGTTTAAAATAATTGATATTTTCCTTTATTACACATATTATGTATACATCCAGAGCTGTCACATGTAGGTGTACAGGTTATTCAATGCACAATGTGTCTAATAGTAATAAGGGAGGGCACCAAGATTGAAATTTGCCTAAGGTGCCAAAAACTTGGGTCAGCCCTGATGACAAATGTTACATGTCAAAAATTGGTAAACCTAGTGTAGCAATTAATTCAAACTGATCAATGTAGGAGATGGTTTTACAGTTTGTTTCATATTAATGCAGTTTTTTTAATGTTAACTCTTTCTTCCCTGTGGGCAGTAAGGGGGCTTATTTTTGCAAGCCCATTATAGATTCAGCCAGGCCCACAATGGGGTGGCCAGGTGTTGAGGGAGGGAGGGACAGGGTCCGACATATCTGTATGGACCACCCCCTGAAAAATTTCTGGGGATTATTTGACCTGTCCAGATTCGATCCTGGGTACCCCAGAATGGTAGACTGCCACCTTGACTGCTCAGCCATCCGGCTGTCAAATATTAATAAGTTATAAAGCCAACTCCGACATTGATCAGTTTGCATTCATTGCTAGACTAGGTTTGCCAATTTCTGATTTGTAATATTTGTCATGAAATTGTTTTACTTTTTCACTACCATTCCACATGCAGAATTTGATAACTATTGCATGTTGGCTTTCTGATGCAAAAGAATTGATGCATATTAGTATATATTTAAAAAATAATAATTACAAAATACTACATAATAATTTAGATATTATTATTAAAAAAATTTATTTAAAGCATAAACTATGGGTGTTGAATACTTTGAATATCAGTAATTTCAATTTTATATGTTTCAACTTTTAATATACAATATATTTCTTTTAGTTCATTCACAATGGTGAAACTTTAAGAATTCTTCAGACCAAAGAAAAACATGGCGGCTTATATGTATGCAGAGCAGAAAATATCGGTGGAAGCAAAAATAAAACTTTTAATGTGACCGTTTTAGGCAAGAAGTACATTTTATCGTTATTTAATACCAAGATATAATGTGTGTGTTAAATATTCCATATATCAAAATATTCATGTATTTTTAGTTCCGCCTTACATGAATCCGTCTCCCGCTCGTTCTGAGATTTCTCACTCTCTTTATGAAAACATTCGCTTATCTTGCCCGGCATTGGGATTTCCAAAACCATGGATTAGTTGGTATAAAGATTCTCGCTTGCTTACAAATGGATCTCGTATTGAAATATCACTTAATCAAACAAAATTATTTATAAAGAATGCCACTTCACAAGATGCAGGAATTTATACATGTACGGCTGTAAATGAAGCTGGTAGCAGTGAAAAAGAATTATTATTAACTATTTTAAGTAAGCAAGTTATATAATTTTTTTAAAGCTACAAACACAGGATGACTCAAAAATGAGTTAACCATATTTTTTTGTATGTTTCGGTTATGAATATGCAAATATTAATCATAAATTCAGTTTAGAATGACTCAGTTTTTCTTTATTAAAATTGATGAAAACATGATGATAAAAAGTATGATTGTATATTTAAATGGCCATTTTATTCAAATATTTAGTTCTTTTAATGGTTAATTGACTTTTGGGCCATCCTTATGTGTATTTTCAAAATGCCTTTTTTTTTGGCTTTATTTTATTTATATGTTTTTTTAATGCCTTTGTATTTTCAGTTCCGCCAAAGATTACAGCAATTGAATTAGCTGACAAACAGCTTCCAATACTACATCAGTCTGTTCGCCTTGTGTGCAAAGTTGAAGGTTATCCAATACCATTCGTAACGTGGTTTAAAAACGAAAATATACTAAATTCTGATCATGTAAAAAGCTACTATATACATGGTCAGGGACACATTCTGGAAATTGAATCACTACATTCCTTGGATAATGGACTCTACACCTGTTTTGCTGAAAGTAATGCTGGCATGGTCGAAGAGAATTTTCTTTTAGATATTTTAGGTAATTATAATTTATCATAAAATATCATTAAATTATATATAAAAAATAATAAATAATAAATTAATTTTTTGAATTTATAGATCCTCCTACTATTGCAAATAGTACTCAAACTATCAGTGCTAATCTTGGAGATTCTGTAGATATCAAATGTTTGGTGTCTGGCGATCCGCTTCCCAAAGTATCATGGTTAAAAAATGGGCACCCCATAGATAATATGACCGAAATTGGCTTTACAGAAACCAATACTGTCTTAAGAATAAATTCTGCTAATAAAGAACATCATGCTAGATACACTTGTATTGCTACAAACCAAGTAGGTTCAGTGGAACAGGACTTTCATTTGAATATCCAAAGTAAATGTTTTAAACTCAATACATTATCAAAGTTTTTATAAAATATTAAAATTATTAATTTTAATATTACTTTTTAGTTCATCCTTTTTTTGAAAATGGAGGTGATGAACAAGTATCCACTGCTGTCAATCGACCTCTAAAATTGAATTGTCCAGCCAAAGGAGAACCGTTACCTTACATAACTTGGTACAAAGAAGGTCACCCAATAATGGCAACCGATAATATATTTTTGAATGGTAACTCTTTACAAATTCATCGTTCTTCACCTCATCATGAGGGAATTTATACGTGTAAAGCCAGAAATGCAGCAGGAAGCATCAAAAAATATTTTAAGGTGATGATTACAGGTAAATCTTATTAATTGTATTTTTTTTTAATACATACTCTTTAAATGTTACATAAAACATATTCGTTTTTTAATTTTCAGTTCCTCCAACAATTTTAAATAATGAGCAGACGACATATCTTTCTGTTTTAATCAATGAATCTGCAGAAATGACATGTGTGGTCGAAGGAATGCCAACTCCTAGTATTATGTGGAAAAAAGATGGCCAATTAATCGATAAATCACATTCTTATGTAACATTACACAATGATAATACAAACTTAAGCATTCCAAATACCACCATTGAACACGGTGGAACTTATCAATGTATTGCTACCAACATAATGGGAAACAGTTCTAAGAATTTTGCACTTTCAGTATTAAGTAAGTTTATATTTCGGTATTAACAATAATTGCATATTTATTTTAGTTCCATAGTTGAACATAACCAATGGTTGATTTAAAGCATTGGAATCTTTTCTTACTGCCCAGTAGTGAAATCCTTTTGTGAAATCTTATATATTTTATTTATTTTTTAAGTAGAAAAAGATACAATTAAAAGCTTTGCTAAATAAATGTATATTTTTTAGTAATTGCAATATACATATATTGTACTGTACATATGAGTGGCAATATACAGTAGATACTAAATGTAAAACAAATTGTTATTATTGAGTGATAAATTTTAAATAAATGGTAGATATTTTTAAATAGTTTCTTGTACTGAACATTTTATACATTAACAGGTAGTTTCAAATGCATATTTTATGCTGTCCACTATTAAGATAAATTGTTTAAGTTTACTAGGTAACTGTGAGAATCTGTCAATAATTACTTTTGCATCCAATTCATTTAACAATTCCTTTTCAATGGATATAGCAACATATATGATTCTAAATTCTTTTTAAACAGTGAATTTTCAAAACTAAAGATCATAAAGACAAGGCTCTTAGCCTTGTCTTTATGATCTTTAGTTTTGAAAATGTCCTCTTACATTGAACATTGAGTAATGGATGGTGTGACAATGACTTTATAAAGTTTATAAAAGTTATTGTATGCTTTGTCATGAAGTCTGTTGGATGCCAGAATTTTTAGTACACATGATGGTCAAGTGCTATAAATTTTACACTTGTTAAATGCAAATCCATATTCTCACCATCATTAAGCAATACATCATATAGCATTTAAACTTTAACACATCATAATTCAAAGTAAATGAACAATTCCAATATTACTGTACCTAATCTTTGCTGATTTATAGACAGCTTAATAACACCTCCCAATGCTTCATCTTCAAGGCCCTTCTCTGCAATAGTTTTATCCTGCTTGGAGCCAGCAAACTTTAAATCTTTATACAACTTTTTGTGTTGTACAGTAAAAAGCTTGAATCTAGTGACTGGACAATTATTATTAGGTTAAACATATTTACTTGAAAATCAGATAGAATTTTTTAGAGTTGACTTTTTTCATAGGCTACTTCCCTGTCTCTATTTACATAAATCAGGTAAAAGTTCCATGACTTCAGATTTTTAAAAAAGTCATTAACATTTTTAACATTGTATATTGTTTAAGGGGACCTATTTGCCATCATGCAAACTCTGACATCCTGGCCAGTCCACCACTGAGTGGAGATACTACATGTGCTCTATTTCTGTTTGCAATTGTTTAATTTTGAATAATAAAAAGTTAAATAATTGGATACTGCTGAATTAATTAAATTAATTATGACATTTCAGACAAAGCATTTAAGCTGTTCACCCTAATTCTTTTCAAAGATGCTTTCTTCCTCTTCTTATTCATTAGCAACAAAACACAAAGCTATCACTATCACTTCCTCTTCACACTGTTATCATTCATTATTGACACAGCAATGTACTGTACCTAGTCTGGTTACCATTCTCTGATCCCTACCTCCAACCTAATGTGAAGACAAAATTTGTTTCCATTCACAGAGTTCTTATTCCAACAGTTCCAATCTCATTTAGAGTATGACAATCTGTACTGTTCCATAATGCATCACAAATCTTGAACATTTAGTTATTACGGATTTAAGGAATAGCATTTGAAACTCCTCACTGGCAGCTCCAAGTCTACTTGCAAGTAACCTTTTCATTCAATCACCTATATTATTTAATAATATTTTATTCTGTGTTTTCAATTTAGATCCTCCAACAATTGAAAAGTCAAAAGAAGAAATGAAGGCAATACTAGGAGAATCTACAATGATCGAATGCAACTCAAAAGGATTTCCCTCACCAGAAGTAACCTGGATGAAAAATGATAAAAAGTTAGAAAGTATAAGTACATATCATTATATTAATGAGAAAGGTTCACTACATTTTTATTCATTGAAAGAAGACGACTCTTCAAATTATACTTGCATTGCATCAAATGAAGCGGGTTCTGCTAATTCAACCATTTCTCTTTCTGTATTAAGTAAGATAGAATCATATATCAATTATTATTTCTAATTTTCATAACTTAAATAAATTTTTCTCTCTAGTTCCTCCAGTAATTGAAGATAGCAGAAGTGATGTGCATGTTCTGATTGGTCATGCTTCCACTTTGGAGTGTAAAGTTAAAGGTTTTCCTCATCCACATGTTATTTGGCTAAAGGGAACAAAAATGCTACACAAAGAATCTGGTAAATGTTGTACTATTGTACAGAATTTATTAACTGTTTTTTAAAATCTTATAAAGTAATATAATTCTTACCATAGATTACACACAGTTGGAGTCAGGTTCACTATTTATTCCTGTATCCAATCCTAGTGATAGTGGACAATATATTTGCACTGCTGAAAACGAAGCAGGAGTCACACGAGTAACTAGAAATCTTTATGTCGAATGTAAAGATTTTGTAATACAATTTTTTAAGTACTTTAATTAAAATTTTAATTGTAAAAATTATTCTTATAATTACAGCACCTGCAATTATAAGGGATGACTTTTTAGAAGAAGTTACAATTATACAAGGAAAAGATTTAGAACTAGAATGTCCTGCGGAAGGTTATCCTGTACCAAGAATATTGTGGGAAAAAGATTCAGAATCCATAAATTTATTGCAACCTAGATATCATTTGCAAAATTCAGGAAGTCTCCTTATTACCACGATTCAGTCTGAAGACGGTGGCACCTATCAGTGCATTGCAGAGAATGGTGTCGGAAAAGATGTCAAAATAGTTAACGTTATCGTTTATGGTATGAAAATTGAGATTAAAGATTAAAACAATGATGTTTTTTGCTATGTTTATCAATAATTTAAATTAAAATTCTAAATTTAAACAGTACCAGCAGTTATTCAACAAGACCAAGCAATACCGACTATTGAGGCTCCACAGGGAGGGAATGTCGTATTACCATGCGACGTTTCTGGTTTTCCTCCACCTGAAATTACTTGGCAGCATAATGGTCAACATATAAATAATGATTTCCATTCTGGAATTCATTCAGGAGATCTTCAGTTGAACAATTTGAAGGTTATTTTTAAATTAATTATATTTTTTCTGCTCCTAACACAATGAAGTGCTATAAATTAAGACACTTGGCGGGTTTCCTCATCTTTATTTAGTTGATACGTGTGAAAAAATTACACGTTTCGGGCTCTTAAGCCCCTCTTCAGCCAACTAAAACATAAAAAAGGGATATAACACGTACATATAAAAATACACAAGTTTTGTAGAATTTTTTAAAAAATTATCTTGATTTAAACATACCTATGCATACAAGTTTTATAAATTGAAGTGACAGCTTACTCTCAATATTTTTTTCAGTGACATCAGCTTATTCTCAATATTTTTTCAACAAACTAAAATATTAAGAGAGTATACGACATATATATACAAAAATACACATAAGTTTTATAAAATTTATAACATTATCTTGATTTAAAGCATACCTTGAGTATGACCTTTGTTAAAGTTGTACACAATAGATTATACTTTCCACTTATAAACCAGTTTTGTAAAATCCTTGATTTAAAACATACTTTGGACTCAACAATTATCAAAATGGTATACAATTGATTATGCTTTCCACTCATAAATCAGTTTTGCAAACCTGCCTTACAAAATCTTTACTTCCTTTGCATTGACAATATAGTACAAATTTACATATCTTCTACAATATAATACAAATTTACATATCTGANACGACTGTTATTAAAGTTGTACACGATTGATTATGCTTTCCACTCATAAATCAGTTTTACAAAATCCTTATTTCCTTTGATACGCATTGACAATATAGTACGAATTTACATAACTTCTGCAATTTAATACAAATTTACATATCTGACATATATTCTATTTTTGCAACGTATGATTGTTGATTTATTTAGCATTTCAATATTTATTATTATAAATTAGCACATTGATCACAAAAATAATTATATTTTTATGAAGTTTATCTATTAAATAAACTACATGTAAATCTATATGTAAATTACAGCCAGAAGATGGTGGACAGTATGTTTGTACAGCCACAAATGATGCAGGTCAAGATTTTTGGGAAGTTAATGTTCAAGTTTTAATTCCTCCAACCATAACGGTTCTTCCTGAAAATCAAAATATTTCTATTGGTGCTCAATTTACTCTTAACTGTGAAGCCAGAGGGTTTCCCACACCTACTGTTACTTGGTATCATAATAATGAAAAAATTTCTGGTATGTTTAAGTTTAATAATATCTTTTAATTAAACAAAAATCTTAGTATTAAATCTTGGAACTTCAGAAGAACAACAGATATCAGGAGGTAAAAGCTCTTTCACCAAGCTACATGCCGAAAATGAAGATAGCGGCATTTATACTTGCATTGCTCAAAATTCTGTGGGAGAGAAGAAAGTTGAAGTTAGCGTCCACATTCGAGGTAATTTTTGAAAATATAAACATGAAATATTTCTACAATTTATCAAAAATAAATCTTCATTTTTTAGTGGATGGAAACTGGGCCCACTGGAATGAATGGTCACCTTGTTCTCGATCATGCGGAGCAGGTACGCGTATCAGAAAAAGAATGTGTGATTCCCCTGCACCCAATAATGGAGGAAGATACTGCTTAGGGTTGAGCCAACAGACAGATTACTGCAATAATAATCATTGTCCTAGTAATTATATTTTACTGTTATTATGTCAAATATTTAATTAATATAGCAATAACACAATTAAATATTTTCAGTTCATGGCGGATGGTCCACTTGGTCGTCATGGGGAGAATGTTCGGCCACTTGTTCTGGTGGTCAGAGGAAGAGCTTTCGCACCTGTACCAACCCCACTCCCAGTCAAGGCGGTCGTCCATGTGTGGGTCCATCTTACAAAACTGAATTTTGTAACGTCCAAAGTTGTTCTGGTAAATATAAGTGCATTACTATTTTTTATTGTATTTTAAGTAATTCACAATTAATTTTTTAATTTCAGATTCTCCTAATCAAGTATTAGCCAACCTGATTGGAGAACTGAATGAGCTGGATATATCATTATCGAAAATTGAAGCAAACATAACTAAAGATGAATCAAAAACAAAATTTACTATGGCCCTTTCAAATATACCAGAAAATATTGGCAAGTTTCATAATTTATTTATTTGGCACATAAACTTCTAATTAAAATTAATTTGTTAAATGTCACTCATGGTTATCAACAGGTCATTGGATTAAAGTTATAGTTCCATTGGAACCTCTGTATTGGGTTAAAGCTTTTGAAATTGGACAGGCCATGAATGGATACAGTTTAACAAAAGGATTCTTTAGTAGCGACACAGATATAACATTTCCTTCAGGTAAATGTTATTTAATAGCATTTTAATTTTATGTTATCAGTGTAACAAAATCAAACTTTTAATGTAAATCTAGTACCTAAATGTAGAAATTGTATTTTAAAAGTTGGAACATACAGTACTGTATAATTTATTATTGATCAAATTGTTTATCATTAATTATTACTTAATAACACATACAATCATAACTTTGGGAATAGATTCTCACTTGAAAACAAGTTAAAAAGTCATGAGAATAACTCGAAAAAGAAAAGAACTTAAATGTTTTCTGAGAAAACAACAACAAATCAAATTACATGAATTTAATAGTGGGAGGGAGTTGTATAATTCAACTCCCACTAATCATCTGCCCACATACAAGAATCTTGTGATCTGACAACCAAATATTTTGTTGTTTGCTAAATCCTTTTGTTTCCTTTGCTCATCTATCCCCAGAGGAATACAATTAAAGTTTTTGTCCTAAAAGGGCCCAAGCTGAAAATTTGGATAAATAAGTCTGGAGTAGAAGCTCAAGTCTATTAAAAATAAGGAACAGAATTAGAGAGAATTTAACCAACAAAACCAGTATGAAAGACAACATTGTTAGAAGAAGAAAGAAAAAGACAAATTAGCACATATCTAACACAAGAAGAGGAAGACAATTTCAAATTAGATAAGTGGTATTCAATAATCACCATTATTGTAATTGTAGAGTGCTTAGCTGCAATTACACAAAGAAGGATTGGGAAGAACCTGCTCTCCAAGGATAAAAAATGAATGTGAACCTTTACATTCAACATGTAAAATTTAAACATTTTTTTGTATTATATACAATAGTCGGCCAGTTTTGGACTGTTAACCGCCTGTGTGTTACAGATATTTGGCAGTCCCTATCAATGCTGAGCATGAGTAAATTCATAATCTAACCAAACCTATGAGAGCCTACTGGTATGTTTTATGGCAGTCATATAATTGACAGAGTTAAATAAAATTAAAATAAATGTATATCAAATATTTTTATGGATTTTTTTTTTAAATCTAGCCCCCCTTACTCATTAGATAACAGGCACGTTTGTTCAAAGTTCTACTTTACAATGGTGGTAAAATATAATTTGCCAATTAAAATGA
>NW_019387042.1:26589-28017 GCF_000671375.1 Centruroides sculpturatus | reverse complement strand
TAATTTAAATCTATATATTCAAAATTAACTTACTCTTATCACGAAGAATGCAAAGTAAGGTAACAATTCATCCATGGAACTAACATCTTTGGAAAATCGAATTAAGATTTTTCCTAGAAAATATACAAACCAAAAATAGTAATTAAAGTAACTATTTATGTAAAACCTATTTATTCCGATATGATCATTATTAATACGAATCCACGCAGTGTGGCTGTACGGATAATGTTATGTTGGATTATTACATCTAAAACATTTCACGAGCTATATTTTATCGAAAATATTATTTTTTAGCATAGAAGTAGTGGTTTTTGTAAACTTTTAACCAGAATTATTCGCAATTACTCGTAATTATGGTTTTGCACATTGATTTTGTTTCAAAAGGAAGAAACATTATGCACTCTTCTGCAGTGTGTATACATTAACTCGTACACGTAAAAATAAATTATGTATTAATAATTGAAATCGATTATACAGAAACATATAGACTTCATTGTGTAATATGCTGAGAAATTATGAATTTTGAGGTTTACAAGATATAATAATTGTTAACTATAATTAAATACAGCCGACACCCCTATAAGATCATAGATACGTTCCATTCCTTAGGAATCCGATTTCTTACGAGTCCTTCCAATCACAGCCCGACACGTGAGAAGTTTACGGACTACAGCTGATTGAAAGATTTTCTTCCATAAAATTAATCGATTCTAGACTAATCCGACTCAACATTTCCAAAATACGTATATTTTTTGTAGAATAATCCGTATAAACTACGCTATAAACAAAAAATTGTAGGATTACTTACCGAGTGTGCACCATTCGACATCGCCATTGCTAAAGCTTGTTTTCGTCGCGGAACAGCTCAGCAAACCGCGGCCGATTTCTAATAACTTATTTTTCTGCGAAAAATTCGCTGAACTTTGGAGACATCATTAATATAAATGATTTTAATTGCCGTTGAATAAGAAATGTTCTTTCACAAGAAATGTATAAAATTACAGTACTGTATTAGACTTACGGTACCTAATTTGCATACTGTACAGACGATAGTTAGCCTAAACTCTGTCAGAGTCAGTAGATTAACTGGTCTTTCGACTAATAGTTCAAATTTAGCTAGAGACAATATTTGCCGCTAGTCGGCGCCACTGTTAGCAGGAGATCGTTGTTCTTGCTAGGTATATACTGAAGTCAGTGATTTTGACCAAATAATTGTTTTTTTAGCTCCATAAAAATGCCAACGTGCTTTGTGCCAGGATGCAACGCAGGATATAAGTCATCGAACGAGAAGAGACATTTCTTCCGTGCTCCTAGCGATAGGATTGAGGAGTGGATGCGATGCATTCCACGAGACGACAAGATGCTAACAAATAAATGTTACGTTTGTGACGTACATTTTGCGAGTAGATTTATTTTAAAAACCTTCTC
>NW_019387042.1:4645-25448 GCF_000671375.1 Centruroides sculpturatus | reverse complement strand
TATATATATAATTATAATAAAGTTGCAATAAATTAAGTTAATATATAATTATATATACAGTACCTAATTTATATATAATTAATATATAATTATATGTACAGTACCTAATTTATATATAATTTATATATAATACTGTACAGACGATAGTAATCTCTCCGTAGCGTGGCACTTGACGGCGGAAAATAGTTCGGCTGCCCGATGACGTTTTACGTAATTTAGGAGGTTTTTTTTACCGTTTTTTACGGATACCGTCGCAATTTTTTCGCAGTTTTATAGGAATCGTAATTATAAAAACCCGTTTTATAGGGGGTCTACTGTAAACCAGCAAGGAGTTGCTCAATTTTCCGGCAACATTTATAATTTTGATGGTCACTGTTGTCATATTTTATTAGAAAACTTTTTATATTTTTAACTATTATAAAATGATAAAATGGCAAAAAGTTTAATTTAGAAGATAGGAACGAATTTTATAAAAATTTGTTAATGCTAATAACGTAAAAAATCGTCATTAAGTCTGACCCTACTGGAGATACACACGACTCCCATTATCTCCCAACCTCTTTCACATTTAATCACGCAAATTTAACAGCATGGATCCCCTAATACGCAAATTTCCTTGCGAAATTTCAGAAAATTTTAACAAAAAGCACAGGAGTGATTTTTCTAGATTTTTTCTTTGTTAGTTAGTTAAAGCTTAAAAGAGAGAGAAAAAATTATCCCTTCCCCTACACACACACACGCTAACATTCATTCATACAGAAATTACCCCCGAACACTTTTGCATTTCTCGATGTTTCAAGGTTTCCTAAGTCCGAAAGTAGAAATCTTGGGGGAGGTTCATTTTTTGAGCCATCGCTACACTTTCTGTCTGTCATATATAACAGCCAGAAAAGTAATAATTTAAAAAGCTTAATTTTTTCATAGAAACTTAAAGTAAATATAATCCAGACATCGCAACTTCCTCTAATCCAACAGAAGGTGGCATTGATATCGATCAACTGTTCAAATCATTCATCTTGAAAGAGAATTCGATAATGGCCTTTGGTACTATACTTACGCTTGTATTATACGGGGAAGTTACATTCATTTGTCTGTTTAGTTATAATTTTTATAGTAACGAACAACAAACTGTCGAAAAATGAAGACGCTTAAGAATTAGAGGTAATATTTCATTTCATACTTTATTATTAACGTCATTAAATTTCTGGCTGCCTTCAAAAATATTGAAGTTACTGAAAGACTAACGTGTTCCGTCGTATGACGTTCAAGCTATTAATACATTAACTATCACGTGACATGACGATTTGTCATTACTTTTAAGTAAACTTTTAACTAAACCAAGCTTAATGATTTAAAAATACAATATTTATGACATAATGTCCCATTTTACCTTTTCGGCTGTTATGTATATGCTTAAAAAAGAAAAGTATTGGAATCGTGTCAAATTTGACCTTGCGCATTTCGAGACCTTTTGTGTATATACCGCAGATACAAATTTTGTTTACTTTCTTCTACTTCTTTGTCTACATTATGAGGAGAGAAGATCTAGAGAAAGACCCAGAGAGATGTAAATGGAGAAGATAGCTGAAGACCTAGCATCACTAGATCTTATCTCATAATATTCTGTAATATTAATTTGGTTTTCTATTTTCGTTCTTTCACTTGTTATGTGCAAAACATCTCAGTGTAATTCCTTTTATTTTCTCCACCGAAATTCCATTCCTGTTCTTTTCCTTGTTTCTTCATTTCTTATTCTGTCTTACTCAGCATATATAGTATAATCGATGAAAGACCTCCTTACATTTCAATGGCCTGATCTGGCTGGTGGCTCTATCAGATCAAATTTCTGATAGAAGCCACCAGCTCGTAGTATTGTTCTACTTGTTTCTTTGCTTGACACTCTGTCCTTTGATATTTCTGTTCACAGGTATCTAAATCTGTCAACATCCTCTAATAATTTTTAGAGGATGTTGACATTAATTAATCTATTCAGTTTAATTTTCCCTCTCCTTTTCGGAGTTCTTGCTTTCTTGAGATTTTGTTTATATAAGATGACTGTTTGTTTCTCTCTCTGCCCTTAGCTTTTTGTCCATCTGCATCAAATTTTTCATACTTATTCTTTGGGATCCCGATGAAAATATAGACTACCACGAAAACCTATGCACCTTATCTCTTCCCTGATTAACGAAAATTTAGATATAAACAACAGTGGTGTGCACCACTATTGCTTATATCTAAATTTCCGTTAATTAACAACAGGGGTGTGAAATCAAGGAAAGATGAGGGAGTTCAGTTTTTCCAGTTAGGTGTCCAGAAACAGTTTTCCCTTAAAGTTGCAGCATCCGCAATAATTTGGTTGAACATTAGATTATCTTTGAGCAGTAACAGCGAAAAAAGTTCGAGGCACAAAGTAAGGCTCGAAGCTTTTTTCTGCGACGATGTTTATTTTTCCGATTTATGATCATGGTGACAACACTTCATCCAAAATTTCCTGTAGTTGTAGTCTGAGTAATATGCATTTTATTCAGATATTGAGTGCTACTGTCAAATCTGGTTTCACTATTCTATGCTACAACTTTCAGAAATTTTATTTATTTAGAAATTTTGCTGAGCTTTACTTTTTCAACTTCGATTCATCAGTTATTTTTAATGAAATACATGTAGCCTATTAAACTATGAAGTTTCGTATCTAATGCTATAATGTAAAGCAATAACGAATATTTGTGATACGACAAATAAAAGTACAAACAACATGTGTAGTTACGTAAGTAACATATTATCGAAAAATCTTTCTGAATTTCATTAAAAACTCTTTAACTTAACAAAAAAGTAAAAAAATAGAATTTACATACCAACGGGATTGTTATCCAAAAATGATATCGGAGTTCGAATGATACAACGAAACATATTGTTGTGCAGCTTGAAAGAAGCAGTTGTAAAAAATTTGAATAACAATAATCCAAAAGTTAAAGTCGTAAGAAATACGGCACATATCAATCCGACGTAAACATACATGTTGAATTCTTCACTGTGATAAAAATTTTTGTCTTCAATGTTGTGAAAAATACTTGTGTTATATGTAATATTTTCGAAATTCTCTATGCTGCTGCTATAGATTCTAATATCTTGCAACCTGAAAATTAAAAATAAAATAATAGTTACACGTTGTAATTTTTCTATTTCTTTAGTTAACAGAATGAAATACAATTAAATTAATTAAGTGCATTATAAAAAAATACATATAAACGATGTTGACATCTACCGAATGATGACCTATTTCAAAACTTCTTTCACCAATATTTAGAATAGATCTTCAGGGTGGACATAGGCTTTATATTATTCCGTTAAACATTCATATAAATTAAAAGATATCATCTAGGTAAGCGTTATATTTCTGGTGTCAGCGGGTGGCAAGGGGCAAGACGTGTACGTATACGAGATAAGCAATCGCGCGGTGCAATTTCGTGGTCGGCAAGATACGCAGTGCACGTGTCCGAAGTTGTATATTATATAGATGTCGAAATTCGCCCCCTTCGAGGAGGAGAGAGACAAAATTAAGGCTTACTGTGAAGAACTCGGCTTCTATTATACTGTTTTAGATGCTTTTTTTTGCATTTTTGATTGCATTTTAATAGGGTACGTCACACTAAGAAGGGATTTTTCGAAATTCCCTCCCGCGGGATGTTATACATTTATAATAGATACATTTTGAGCCACAGCAAATCAGATATACTCTTTACCTTAAGGTCTAGGTCAAAGGTCAAGATTATTTTAAGGTTAAAATTAAAAGCTTTTTCTAATGGTAAACCATAGTTTTTATTACTGGAATAGACAGGGAGGTAAAATTTACATTTACATGTAAAGACTGGGAAATTTCACAATCAGCCATGACCTTGAGTACTCCAAATCTGACCTCTGAAGGATATCTCAAGCTCGATAATTTTAAGCGTCGCTCAATAAATGCATCGAAGTGAAAAAGCATCATTTTGAACATTTGTTATAAAATTTTCCTTCAAAACCATTATCTCAAACAATGGTGAAAATAAAGTGACTCACCAAAAACAAGCACCCGGATAGTAAGAAGCAAGGGGACTCAGTAAAAGTAAGCACCTCAAAAAAGTGCAGAAAACTACTATGTTCACATCGTTACTCCTGGGTAGGACTAAAAGTAGTGAATGCTTTTAAAGGTCAAAGTAATAAGGTCGGGGAAAAAATGTAAATTTTTCTTTCCTATCTATTCCAGTAATAAAAAGTATGGTTTTCCATTAGAAAAAGCTTTTAATTTTAACCTTAAAATAATCTTGACCTTTGACCTAGACCTTAAGGTAAAAGGTATATCCGATTGTGAAATCTTCCACTCTCTCAATTGCCAGGGTCAAAAACTCCTATTGAAAATAAACAGACTTGACCTTCAAGGTCATTTGAAGGTCAAGTCTGTCACCAATTGATTGCCCCTTCAAAACCCTACAAGTTTTGTGTAAACATTTTTCCAGAATAATGAGATCCAATTAAGTTATTTCATTTTCTCAAGATAAAAATCTCACCCTGTATAAATTTAAAAATTTTATGCTGCCGTTTATTTTGAATGTCAAATGATAATGTGTGCATGGCAATATTTAGAGATACAAAAAATATATTTATTGCAACTCACAACATTTCTTTATTCATTATACCTGAAACTTGTTATACTGAATTGATTGTGGCTTACATGATATAACGTTATTTTCATTAAACATTTTATATAAAAACTCAATTTACGTGTTAAAGTATATATTAATTATAATAATATCATACCATTTGATTAGCCAATAGTCGCTGGCACTTGTAAGGGATTGAGCTATAATTAGCGTGGATAAAATAACAATCTTGAAGAAAAGTCCTGCTCCAGCATTGAAGTGTGATTTATAAACTGAAATCCCTGGTTTCTTAACTTCATTATCCTGTGGTGTTTGGTTATTTTTGGCTTCCTACAGAAAATAATGTTTAAAAAATATATAAATTATTCTTTGAATTATCATTAAATCTGAAATAAATATTTTAATATGTCCTTCCAAATTATAAGAACCTAAGAGATAATGTCGTAATATGAATGCAAATTAAATGTGTTATTAAGTGTTATGACTTTGTGTGCTTAACTTATAGATTTTATACTTTAATTGCCTACCAGAAAATTTAAAAAGTAATAGATAGCAAAATAAATTTAACACCAAAAAGAATAAACACGACTAAAAATATCTTTGTTATAGAAATGATGAAAAATAGGAAATAACAGAGGAAAAAGGTGTAGTGCATTCGTTTGATTGCAGTAGTAAAGAAAAGAAAACAGATATTGGGGAAACAAAAAATAATGAAAAACACGAATAAAAGAACACATCCGCGCCATAAAAAGTAATTATGCAAATTCAGTAGTAGCTGAACATTGTAATACAACAGGATGCAAAATAGATATGAATAAAATACCATAAAAATAAAGAAAAACGAAAGAAATAATTTTAAAAGGAAATTAGATGAACACATCCACATAGCTAGACAAAAAATCAAATGAATAACAATATAGGAAAGAAATATACCAATCATAGAACAGATTCATCCACAGAGGAAAGGTGGGGTAAAAGTATAAAAAGAGAAATAACCTCAGGATAAGTCAATGTTCAAGTGATAGAGGAAGAACAATATTGTAAGTTTTTAAAGATAAGGTTTAAACCAATTTTTATCAATATAATTGATTTCTATTGTTTTAAAGACAGGAATATGATTGGTTTGGTGATAGTAATTATTATAAATAATAATGTACTTAAAGATGTATTTATGAACTATAAGAATGTAAGTTCTATTTTGTTTTGCTTCATTTTCAGAAATTTTTTATGATTATTTTATAATTTTTATAATAATTTTTACAATTGTTTTTAGAGAACGTCAGTCGTAAACCTGCTGATGAGGAACCAACAAATCCGAAAAACAATGACATCGTATATCATGTGTTCAGATGGAAAATAAAGACTGTTTATTCTGATTTGTTCTTTTAATTTGCAGAACAGTCCTACAGTATAATAAGTCCTAGTAATAAATAAGTCCTAGTAGATAGTTAAAGTGTAAAAACTAGATGTGTTATTCTTACTTCTTACACACTAACAAAAAAAATTACAGTAGAGCCACGATTATCCGACCCTCGGTTAACCGACCGTCCTAGTCGGCAAATTTCAAATGTCCGCTAGTGATGTGGCGCTACAGTATTTGGCTATGTCTTGGTTACTTTAATATTATTTTTACGTGTTTTAGCTGGCAACACTCATTCGACCATGAAAGGGAGCCAGTATTTAAACGAGGCTTAATTTTCTAATTTTTAACGATACAATAGCGACGATTATCATTTTTTAAAAATTTTTGTTAGGCTTAACATCGATAAAAATTCAACGCGAAGTAGGTTAATAGCGATATACTAATTACATGGGATATACTAATATACTATACTAATAATATATTTTTTCATATTTTTCGGTTATCCGTTTTTTCAGTTATCCGACCAACTCCAGTCTCCAATTGAGTCGGATAATCGATACTCTACTGTATATGCTCTCCAGCTAAAATCAGCAGTGTCTTACCCCCGTACAGCATGTATTTCATTTAACAATGAAGTCGTTCCGATCATCTATCGAACACTTTACGGGGAAAAGTTTTGAATTGTAATAACGTGACTTTCGGTTGGCATCGGAAGTTCGTATATGCACGCCTTCTGGGACGTCCTGTCCGGAAGGCGTGCATATCTGGTCTCATCTTTCATCTATCTAACCCCCGTTCTTGAGATTAAAAAATGACAGTCAGTCGGACAGCCGTACAGATGGACGAGAGTGGCAATTTATAGGTATACAATTTTTTCGAATTGTCGTCCAATTTGTATAGTATTGGTTAACATTTAAAATGATAGATCATAGTATAAAGTTAGGATTAGTCAACCAAAAAGTTTATAAATTGGTTACAGCAATTTACTCTTATAGTCAAATAAGTATTTCTTATAATTAGAAATTCGTTACGTACAGAATTTGGGAAAATCAATCCTAGAAATGAAAACTGCTTAACATTTGTTATTCTACTGTAACATTTTTAGCTGAAATAATTGTTTAATTTAATTAAGAAAATTCTTACCGCATCACGGTGATTACTGTCTTCAATGATATCATTAATATCAGATTGACGACTCCCAATTATTTCATCATCATCATTGAAAATCGCAGTCTCTAAATTCATGATGTTTTCAGCGATTTCTTCCTTTGGTAATATTCCTGCAAGTATTTCTAAATTTTCCATATCATTGATTTTTCCAATGAATTCACATTTCCCCTGAAATATATTAATCGGGTATATAAATACAATTGCTTGTATGATTTTAATATATAAAAATATAAACGTAATGAAAATGTATACAAATGCACATTTGTGTTCAAAAAATTACAATGTGTTTAACAATTTTTACCGAATTTTCCGGTAATAAACATTTAATTATTGGTCTTTTACAAATACATTTTTGAGGTGATACATTTTCTTTCTATGTATGACAGTAACTGTTTCGAACTAACCAGTTTCCAGTTGATATAAATCAATAAACACCAGTACTTTGTTACAGATTTGTGCTTGATCCACAGACTGACCTGAAACAGTGTTTCAAATTTTCATCACTCATCTACACTGAAATAACTGCCATTCTCCAAAAACTTTTACGAATAAAATCTTCTTCGGTGGATAGCCTATATATTGTCAACATACACGATATTATCACACAATGCCCTTATATATGTTTTGTGGAACTTTATTCAATCGATCGAATCAAATTCATAACTTTTATGTTATCTTGAACTTTATAGTGTTAAGACTGGTGCGTTGTTAAAATATATTATATTCTTGTTATTACCGTAAAAATAATTTTAAAAACAAAGTAATAAACAATGAAGATATTCACCTTGTTTAACGCTAAAATTTTACTTGCACAGTTTAAAAACTGTACTTGATGCGTAACAAGAATGCAGATCTTGTCTTTTAAATATTCCATTATACATCTGAAATAAATATGACGTTAAAATGTATTAAAATGCACAAGAAGAATGATTTAAAACACTTACTTTTCGAATATATGTTTCGCCACCGGAACATCAACGGCACTCAGTGGATCATCGAGAAGAAAAATATCGGCATCGAGATATAGCGCTCTGGAAAATATAAAAATATAACATCGTCATAAATAAACAAAAAACCAGGCACACAGTATATGAAACTTATATTTATTTTTATAGATTTTTGTCTCCGTGATAAGTGTTTTATAATTTTTTTCACCCATTTTCATTCTACACCTACGCGAGGCTACGTAAGAATTGCGAAAATTTATCGTCTTCTACAAAAATAAATACTGTATATATATACTAGCAGGTGGGCCCGGCGTTGCTCGGGCAAAAGTAACGATAACTAAGATAAAGATTATTACGTTACAGTCAACTTTACCCGTTTTCACAGAATGCAAGAATTGGGTCCCCTTGTTTCCAGACTAATTAGAGAACTTTTAGATTGTTCTAAAAATATGTTCGATTTCCCGCAAAAACGAAAAAACTGCATCTGCGCCTGTAAATCTTGCACGTCGCTTTCTCTTAACAATTCCACTGTTACGTAACACTTCCATTGTTGATGGAAGTGTTAAGCCTTAATCCTGTCTTTCTCCCCCCGGGAGGAATTTCGAAAAATCCCTTCTTAGTGTGCGTTTTCGTGACGTACCCTATCTATGTACCAAATTTCAACTTTCAACTCCTAACCGTTTGGGNATTGTTGATGGAAGTGTTAAGCCTTAATCCTGTCTTTCTCCCCCCGGGAGGAATTTCGAAAAATCCCTTCTTAGTGTGCGTTTTCGTGACGTACCCTATCTATGTACCAAATTTCAACTTTCAACTCCTAACCGTTTGGGCTCTGCACTTATTATTATTATCATCAACCCGTCTCGATTATATTATGGATAAGCCTGAGTTAACATTTATTATTACAGTATATGTGTCTTGTTATTCCTATTACAAGTCTACTTTTATATTTGCACAACTAGAAACATAATTTTAGGTAAGACCTGTCTTACCTTGCTAGATTAATTCTCGCCTTCTGCCCACCGCTCATTATCACTCCTCTTTCTCCTACAATTGTGAAATCTCCTTTAGGAAATAAGCTAATATCCTAAAAATAGTAAACATAAAAATACAAGATAATTATGTTCAACCTAATGTGCATTGATAACTTTAATAAAACTAAACACAACTGTAGATTTCTAAAAGTATTTGACTTATGAAAGAGATTTTTTTTTTCGAAAACTTTGTTTTTCGTAAAAAAACATTATGTTGGCAATAACATTTAATTTCGTTATGCCTCCTATAATGGTTTTTTCTAAAGACCGAGACTATAAAATAAACTTTTTTATTTAACTTTTTTAATTAAAACGTTTATTTCAGATGTGATTTCGTGTAGAAACACAGCAAGGAATCCAAAGAATTGGTATTAAAAGTAGAAATCATCTTACCTTTTCTAGAGCCGTTATATGCAAGACTTTTGTATATTTGTCTTCTTGATATTCTTCTCCAAACAAGATATTTTCTCTGATAGTTGCGTTGAACACCCAAGCTTCTTGAGAAGCATACGAGATCTTTCCTTTCACGGACACTTTACCGGAAGTAATTGGAATCTCTCCCAACACGGACATTAATAAAGACGTCTGACGAAATTAATATCATTTTATAATTTGATACGAAATGTTTTGCGTAAATAATATAAATACATAAACATTTTAAAAGTGTTTACGTATCAATTATTATAAAAATATATTTCAATTATTAATTGCTTTTTTTGTAAATCGCATATAATGTAAAGATGTGATACAAGATATTACATCAATTCAGAACGGAAACTCTCATATCGAATTCATTAATTTCTGAGATTTTGTCTGTAGACAAACTTTTTGATAGAAGTGTACAATAATTAAATCATAATGGAAGTTAAATTATACGTGCGGAATATTGTTATGGCAATGATAGAGGTGTTGGTAAATAAAGTATTGATCTATGTTAAAAGTAATCTGCGATAAATGTATTGAAACGGGAAAATGATTGTAGAGTTAAACATTCTACTATAACGATTAATATGAGTAGATCAAATACAGTTTTTAATAATTTTACAGTTCTGTATTTCAAAAATTATTTGTTGATAGCAACAATTTACGTTCTTAATACCTCGTGAAAGCAGAAAATAGACATTTTAAAATCAATCGTTATAATCTTACACAATTGAAATTATGCAATAAGAATGACATTCTTTTTTGTAATGGATAAATTAAAATAACAATTTAAAAGCAAAAAGGAAAGCAATAAGATATTATTGTGTTAATAATTTTAGATAGATGTTCATGTTTAGATTGGATATAGTAAATGAGCACTGCCAATGATTATATATGTCAGTTATTTACACTTGTTATCAGTCAGTTCGTTTTATGTCAACAATTGATGTAACAATAGTGTCTGTAACAGATCATGCACACAACAAGAAATACAATATATTATTGTCTAACAATTTTTTTTTGATACTTGATATAAATAACATCTGCCATTCTGTCTGACAACTACACAAAATGTATTTTTTCATGATGTGAAATTGAATCAAAATAAAATAAAAAATAGATGAAATAATTTCAAACAAGATATTCATGTATAAGAATTTGAAAATTAATTTTACATTAAATAGATAAATAATTTTCTTAATTAATTTTTGTTATTTTATAAACAATATTTAAATCACTAAGCACAAGAACTAATTTAAAATATAATATTTACCTTCCCTGATCCAACCGGACCTACAACACTTAGTAACTCTCCAGGATGTATGTTTAAAGATATTCCATTCAATGTTGATTCGGTTCCCTTCAAAAAACAAAGTTACCAAATGATACACAACTCATATTAAACGTTATAAATCAAAATTAATAATATACAATAAATATACAGTATTCGTGATAATGCTAATTTTATACACTTTAAAATAAAAGTTGATAAATATTATAAATATTTTAACTTAATTACTGCTAGTTGTTCTTAAAAATGAATCATATGTACGCATCTTATTTGAATTGCGTGTGCAATAACATTTCAATAATCCGACTTCCTCTGAAATGTAGTTAATAAACCGGAATTTCACAAATCACAATTTCATGTGTCTTATCTCGTGTTACGTGAGTAGATACGCGAATACGTTTAGATTATCACGTGGTAGCAATTGATTCGGTGAGCCCATTTGCTGATTCAGTTTGTGATACATGCCACTGCCAAGACATTTGTGCTGTTGCCAGTGCTAGACAAAAATATAAGTTCGAAGAATATTTTTAGACTGTGAATGAATAAATTGTTTAAATGAAATGCTAATGTGCAAAAATAATCAATTATATTTATTATTTTAGTATGTTAATTAGTTTAATTAATACTCATAAATTATTTGAAAGCAGAATATTAAAAAAAATCAAAATTTCACAGAGACAAAATTTGTTTAAAAATAAATTAACGTCTTAATTTAAGAAATTTTATGTAACCTCTTTGACGACGAAAAACTTCGTACTTGCTATCGGGACTTGACTCAATTAATTTAATCAGCACCTCATCTCGTCCCCCAAATTTTTAATCGCTCTTTGAGGTCTGCATCTGTTGACAATTGTCCCCTATCTTTGTAATTGAACCCAAGAAGCTCCCACATATTCACTATTGGAATTAGATGTGTGACTTTGCAGACCAGAAAAACTTCAATATTATTTTTAGAAAACCATTGTTTCATCACTTATAAATGGTGGTAGGATGAAGGCATCCTGCTGAAATATGAAATTTTCACCCCATGAAAGTGACCACACTTACTAAGTTGATTTTCATCAGAATATAATAGGATTTATAGGTCATATGTCCAGAAACAAATTTAATATGAATCTTTCCTTGGGCTAATATGCAGTCCAAACCATTAATGAGCCACTACTTATTTCTTGACATTTTGAAGTCCTTTTTGGCTCTGAAGTCATGCCAATTCTTTGGACAACCATAAAGCTCATCAACGTTAAACATTCTTTCATATAAAAATTATATACCGATACTATATCATTGACGAGTTAAGCTTAGGATCTTTCTTCATACAAAAATGCTCCTTTGGATATACAGCGTATATCCAAAGGAGCATTTTTGTTTTTTATTTAATGGTATTTTTTAATTAGTTTTGTGTATTTAAGCGCATTTTGGACTGAAATCCTCGAGAATTAGCCAGAGTTGAAGAGTAAAGTCCAGCAGCACCCTTCATTTTACTTACTGACAACTTAGTTCGAGTTCCAAAAAAACAAATCTGTCATTTAAACGATTTATTCATTTACAGTTTAAAAATATTACTTGAACTTATACTTTTGTCTAGCATTGTATAAACATGACATGAATATGGATACCTAAAATGCACATGAAATGCTATTATAATCAGGTTAAATTATTTTCCACGTTCTGAAATAAAAAGTAAAGAAGGACATACTACGCATATCCGAATATAAATTCGGATAAACCAGTATTTTTGTGATACAGAGAATGACATTAACGTATTTTCTTAAGCTGACAAAAGTTCATGCGTACACAAATAGCAATATAGATTGCAGCATGCAACGTTACAAAATGTACAGCAAAGATTGCACCGTTTGTACTGTATTTAACTTATCGAATTTTATAACGCCAAACACTCCAGTTATGAGGCACGAAATGTTCTCAGGTCACGAATAATGAACTATAACTGTAATACAAGTGGAAAGAATTATAGCTATAACAGTTCTAATATTACAAATGAAATAATATGTGGTTATATACACGAAGTGGCATAACATTTAGTCTTTATTCCATTTATGCAATAGGTGAACTACTACACTAAATTTCATCGAATTTGATTTCAAAATGCCAGCTTCACACCTGACCTTAGGTTGGCAGAGTGCAGTTTAGTGAACTATTTTCACGAGTCTAAAATCTAAATAAAAGACCGATTCAAGTAGAACGTCTAGAAAATCAGGCTAGTAGTAGATCGCCCTCGCGTTATTCCATATAAATAAAACAAGTCAATGGCATTATTTCTCTTTATAACAACAAGAAAAAAACATTTCAAGTTGCAATATATGGAAATAGTTATGGTTTGTTCCATGTCTCAGAGACTGAGGGCTCCACCCCACTGTTCAAATATCGCCGGCCACGGCCACGGCCAGGAGGAATAAAATCGAAATTTCAATCCGTTGCGTGTTGCCTAGGTTTGAATTTTTGTCGATGCCTAACGAAAATTTTCCGTTTTTGAAAAAAAATAATCATGGCTATTGTATCGTCCGAAATTATCTTTTATTTTGCACAAACAAAATAAATATATTAATAAATGTAAAAACAAAACAAATTATATTTTGAAAGTTACTTTTAATATAAAATTATAACGACTAGCGCCATCTAGTTTCAAAAACGTTCGGATGCCAAAACGAGAAATCTGGGGTCAACCGGGCAAGGACAGAAGATTACGACCAGAGAGGTAAATGGGTTTTTTTCAAAGATTCGTTTGTCAAAATTCGATTTCGCAACATTCGCATCTCCCACTTCTCAACAAGCAACGCATGCGCAAATCTAGCACTAGCGCCTATTTGTAGAAACACGTGCGACTAAATATCTAGATGACACAACGCGCTGATTGGTCAGCTGAATGACGTCAACCCACCGAAGTATCGATTATATTTTGTGGTTGTCAGAACGAAATATAGGTAATCCACGTATAACACGGGAGTTATGTTCCAAAAAATTGCCGCATTATGCGAATCCATGTTATACGAAACAATGAACTAGTACGAAAAGAGGGGTTAGGTTCCAAAAATTAAAAACATGCAATTATATTTTCATAATTAAGATAAATATCTTTATTAAAATTTTCTTAAGCGATACATATTAATATAAATTAAACAATGTTTTCTTCGTCATCACTAAGCACTATTAACCGAGGGCATTTTCTTTTTAGCAAGATATCTCTGAGCATTTTTCTGCATTATCTTCAGCTACTCTACCTTTAGATTGCTTGCTTTTAATTAAAAGATCTTTATAAATTTCCTTATATAGTGCTAATTACTTATAAAGAATAAAGCAAGCATGGAACAAAAGGAAAACATCTGGCAACACAAAATCAGAAGCGTCGCGATCTGGCAACACTGAAACAAGTTTCGAGAAGGACCGCGTAAATGACATTTCTTTTGATGCTTAGAAAGTACCAAGACTATTAATACTGTTTACAACATTGACTGCAGGCAATGTTCTTATACAAACTATTGTTAACTTTTCCAGTCCAATAAATTCCGTGCTGCTATACTTGTATGGATTGCGTTCCACTTTTTCTTGATCTTCGGATCTGACCAGACCACACAATATCTGGTGTATCTAATATCGCCTAGTCGGTGAAAAGTAATCATCACTTCGTGGCACACTATTTGTCACTGTTTTCGTATTTTTATTACAGAAGGATAATGCATTGCCGTTACCATCCATCTGCCTACAGTATGTGGCCCGATGGTCGTTGTTTCTTTTGAATATGTTTATCTTCTTGTTGACAATGTGTCGCATTGTCTACAGAAGCATACAATAGTTACGGTAGATGGAGTATTTATTTTATGGTTACTGCCATATATTCTGAATATATTTCATAACCATTGAATACAGAAAGAAAATTTGGTAATTGTGTGAAAGAAGAAAGCCTGCAATACTAGAAGCGAGGCACCAACATCTTTTGCAATGGCTGTTCTTTGTATACAGTTATGTGACTGACTCTTGATCTGTCTATGGAGGATGACAACTTAGAGGGTTTTCTATGAAAAACTCTTCTACTTAGATTTATCAAAGCTCAGAAAACCCAGAAAGCTACACGTGGCCAGCCCGTTAGTGAAGCATGAATTCCCGACCAAACTCAGTGAATGTAATCCACTCGACCACTATTGAGTAGTTTGGTGACAGCTAAAAGACAGGCTTTAACGCTTCTTTGAAGAACGTATCAGATCAGTTGTGAATTTCCAAAGAGAAGCATGAAAAACTGGACAGAAAAATAAACAAAACATCTTTTAACAAAAAGAATAGAATTCCCTAGATGACTTTTCGATTTGTCTACTGTTTGTGATTGAAATGAAAGACCTGGGCAGCGAAAATAAAACCCATTTCGACAATATATTTCAAGATTCTTAGATTCCAAGCAGAAATGTTTGTGTAACCATTCTCTTAAATCAGTATATTTGTATAATTCCCATTACAATAAAGTTAATTGACGTAAAATTTGTTATCAAATTTGCATTTTTTGTAAATTGGAGAAAAGGTAAACAATTTCATAAAAATGTTTACGTTTTATTGTAAAGTTTTGATTTATTTGTTTCCTGCGGAGAACGTCTATATTTATTTAAAAAACAATAGCATGTCAACAAATATACATATTATATAAAATTGCATAGTCTTACATCGATTGCAACGCATGCAATATTCTGTAATATTAACATAATTTTGAATGTTCTGAAAAGTATGTAGAGTTACAAATGCTATGGCCATGAAATACAAACAGTTTAGCTTGTATGCAAAGTAGTTTGGGACTCTTCTTAAAAGAAGCAAGACCATAAAATATTTTCTTGGAATTGGAATGAATGGATATAATAAAGTAAAACACAAGGGCGATCTGCTAAGAGAGCAATGTGTTCGGAGATGCCTTTCTATGTAAAAAGAATATCCAATTTAGAAGTTACACACACGAAGAAATTCCGAAAAATCTCCATGTGGCCAAATTATCACTCGAGCGTGAACAGGATATGATCTACCATTGTATTGTGGTGTTATTCACTTAGCCACTCGTAGATAAAAATGGCACTTGTTTCAGTTCAAATTTTAACAGGCACTTGTTTCAGTTCAAATTTTAATTTAAACAACTGCTAACAATTTTATCATTTTAACAGATATAAATTCAAAAATAAAATTCAGTGACGATCACATCATTCTACATGAAGATGTATCATGAATTTTTAATTCATGATATACAGTATATTGTTTAAAATTATCGAATCAAACAAATTGTAAAAAATATCTTCATTGCAGAACTTATATTAAATTTGAATGTCTTACTTTTTTCCAAGCAGCTGTGACACTATTCATCCATATTTCACCTTCAGTTAAGTTTTCTACTTCTTCTACAGTTTTGTCTTCATTGTTATCTTTTTCTTGAAGGAGGAGAAAATCCTAAATTAAAATTTAAAAATGTTAATGTTAATGGACACGAACCGTATGAATTCTTAGGACAGTGAAAGAACGAATACAAGAACGAAAAAAGAAAAAAAAAACGAATTTTTCACTCTTGGAACTGCCATAGCGTAATTAAAATTTCAGCCAATTATTCTGAGGAATCTGAGATTGATCCTGAACATGCCACTCTCCAATAATCTTTTTATAAAAATGTTTATTTAAAAGAACCCATCATAAATTACCTTCTCCACCCAGTCGCTCACATTACGGGCTTGGACAAATTTATGATTGGCAGAAAATGTGCAGTGATTCGGCCTTCAGTTAGAAAATTCTAATGGATTATACCAGAGATACTGAAATCAGGATATTCCGATCGTAGTTTTCGAAAAATTATATTCAACTTGTTTTCTATTACTGGGCGCTAGTCAGTTACAAACGTATGCATACAAGTTGACATCGTTGTGTTACCTTCTTCTCACAGTATTGCTTTTTTATGAGAATTCTGTTTTCAAAAATTTACTCAAATCTTGAAAATTATCGATTCTTAATTTTAATTCGAATACGTTCTGAGAATACCGTTTTTAATAATGTGAAGTAACATCGATGGAAGCAATTTCATTTACAAGTGATATTATATTTTAGGCTTTATTGAGGTTAAATCTCATAATTTTTACCTAAAACCCTTTCCATTTCTGTGTTAAACAGGTTTCAAGATTATTGCAAACTTTAAAATAGAATATGATTTATAACGCAAATGTTTCCTATTTAGAAAGGTTTCTGATTTATTCAGATTTATTTAAGGATTGATTTCAATACAGTAGACCCCTATAAAACAGGTTCCTATAATTACGATTCCTATAAAACTGCAAAAAAATTGCGACGGTATCCGTAAAAAACGGTAAAAAACTCTTATAATTACATAAAACGTCATCGGGCAGCCGAAATATTTTCAGCCATCAAGTGCCACACTACTGAGAGATTACTATCGTCTGTACAGTATTATATATAAATTAGGTACTGTATATATAATTATATATTAACTTAATTTATTGTAACTTTATTATAATTATATATATATACTTTCTGCCGTCCAGCGCCACGCTACGGAGAGTTTAGGCGAGTAAGTTGAGTTTACTATCGTCTGTACAGTATTATATATAAATTAGGTACTGTATATATAATTATATATTAACTTAATTTATTGTAACTTTATTATAATTATATATATATACTTTCTGACGCGTAGCGCCACGCTACGGAAAGTTTGCGCTAACTATCGTCTGTACAGTATGTAAATTAGGTACCGTAAGTCTAATACAGTACTGTAATATTATACATTTCTTGTGAAAGAACATTTCTTATTCAACGGCGATTAAAATTATTTATATTAATGATGTCTCCAAAGTTCAGCAAAGTTTTCGCAGAAAAATAACTTATCAGAAATCGCGGCTGCAGTTTGCTGAGCTGTTCCGCAACGAAAACAAGCTTGAGCAATGGCGATGTCGAATGGTGCACACTCGGTAAGTAATCCTACAATTTTTTGTTTATAGCGTAGTTTATACGGATTATTCCCCCAAAAATATGCGTATTTTGGAAATGTTGAGTAGGATTAGTTTAGAATCGATTAATTTTATGGAAGAAAATCTTTCAATCAGCCGTAGTCCGTAAACTTCTCACTTGTCGGGCTGTGATTGGAAGGACTCGTAAGAAATCGGATTCCTAAAGAATGGAACGTATCTATGATCTTACAGGGGGGTCGACTGTATTTGAAATTCTCATCAATGTTAACATTCTCGAATAATTTATAAATTAGTATTGAGGTAATAAAGTTTGAAAATAAGAATTTTAAAACTGCTCCTTACCTGTATTCTCTTCAACGAAACCAAAATTTCTGCAGCAAAAGTAACTGCTTGACAAAATAGATTAACGATGCTGTTGAAGATGTATATGGAAAAAGTTATAGTGACGAATATAATTTGGGCATTTAGTTGTCCTCCATTTAAATAAAACATGAGATATGCGAGGAGAGTAAATAATTTCGATATAGGATACGCCAAAATAAACGATATTCCGTTTGCATATAAAAACATTCGAATTTTTTTCATTTCTTTCCTGAAAATACAAACAATTAAATAATATTAATTGTAGAACTTTAAAAATAATTGTATAAGACACATTAGCATATCAAAATTACAATAAAACCTGCGTAAACATAAACCGGATGATAGCGAATATATTTTTCAGTTTGGCAGTTTTATAAATGTCTGAAAAGGTAATTAGTTGTTAAGATTCAAACTTCTCTACTGACTGTTTATCCGAGATTAAACTGCTTTAAAAGTGAGACACTAAAGAATAACGAAATAAAATGAATTTACTTCACTTCAATGTTTTTATTGTTATAATGTATGTTGTAATTTTATGTTTTGAGCAGGTTTTCTGAAACAGAAACATGATTCTTAATCATTTTTCTCTTTAGACACGTTTTACTGTATTTCATTGCACTTACACTCTGATTTTTTCAACTAATGCGGCATAATGCAATTCCCAGGTGTACATCTTGATCAATCTCATATCAGCAATCATCTCGTTCACCAGATTCAATCTTCTGTCTCCCAATACAGCTGCTTTTAGTCTATTAGGCAATTGTATTTAGATGTACATAAATGCATACTCAATGAAATTATACAAAATTACATACTGAACTTATAACTTATATTAAAAGAAAATCTGATATTAAACAGGTAGATCTTATTTATCACGTACTAAATAGCCTATTACAAGAGTTTCGTTTATGATATTGAAATAATCATAAACGATTAATATATATAATATTTTGTGGATTACAGATTATTTCACGCAATTAAATTTTATACAATGAAAGCAGTACAACTTTTTAAAATAATTTCTAAAAATTTGTTTACTTCGTACTGAACATAAATAGATTTGAATTGTAATTCGTAGTTTGTAGGACACATTACAAAACTTAGAACAAACATTGTAATGGAATGTCTCAAACTCGTAAAATATCTTAAAAATTGCACAACTAATTGTCAAGCAGAAAACATAGCAATGCACGAAACACGTCTTAATATACAAAACTGTTATTGTAACATACATAACAAACTGGCAGTTCAATTTCTTTCTGGAATTTCACTATTGACAATGAAACCGTGGGTTACACAGTCATAAGTTATGTTCTATTTTGAAAATTACCCTCAGCACAAACAGAAGAAATTCTCCAACATCTTATTTGCTGAGAAAAGCTATCACAGTTGTAAATCAAAAATTCTCAAAACGAACGTTTTCAAATCTTCAAACAAAATTTAAATACAAATCATGGAACGTATTAGTAGTAGTGGTTTGACACATACTGATCACAAAATTAATTCCATGAGTAAATTTCAAATAAAAATTTGTTGAATGGAATTATTTCAGATCACAAATCTTAATTTTATTTTAACAATAAGGTTATATTANTTATATATAAAAATCTAAGAAAAAAAAATAATTGCATAATACATAATAAAAGAAATATATGGAACTTCAGATAACATAACTATGAGAATCCATTAAAAAATATATAGTTAATAAATAAAATCGAGAAAAAGTATAAAAACTTTCAATGTAAGGAAATTTCTCTGGCAAAAGTGAGGTAAGCAATCACGTAATGCCTGTTTCCCTACCTTCTGTAACAAAAGTGACGAGGTTGAAATAAATGAAAAAACACCAGTATAAGTAAAAACAAACATTGGAGCATGCCTAAGACAATAAACTTGAACAGAAGCGAAAATGAAACACAACACTTTGTAATTTATGCTAGTTACCTTCTAATATTAAAAATTTTAAATTTTCAATAACTTGTAATGAAATTAAAATTTTTTTACAAATTTCAATTAGAAACATACTACAGAACTGGATTAAAGTAAAAATATCTGCTTTTTGATGCTAAATTTTTATTAATTAAATTTCTAAATTAGTGCTGGACAGTGTTGCTGCAATGAAATTTCAAAACGTACTGAAGCGCCTTGAAAAAATGTACTATTTTCCTTCAAAATGTACTAGTTTTATGAATACTTTGTTTACGTGTCTATATATATATTGGCACGTAATATATATAGTTTATTGTCAAATAATTTAATTTAAAATTAGATTTTTGGAATTTTTTAAAGCTATTTATAAATATCTACACATCTATTAGTTATTATAAAATGAGCATTACATTAACAACATTTATTAATAATCCTATTGAATTTCATCTTAATTTTATAACCAATCGTGCTTTAAAAAATTAATTATATATTTGTTATATTATATTATTATATTCTTGTTTGCTTAAAACATGCGACTCAAAAAAAACCCAAAATGGCGGCTCAAAAAGTAGATCACGCGTCCTGGCCTTCTTATATAGACCTTGGAACAGTCGGAAGCGCGGCCATTTTGGAACCACACGTAACATTAACCGTTATTTCTTTTACTACGATTACTAAAATTGAAGTTCATAATTT
>NW_019387042.1:0-2812 GCF_000671375.1 Centruroides sculpturatus | reverse complement strand
AAAACAAAAAATATCGTGTATCCACAAGCGCTCCAATAAATAAATAGAATTGAAACGATACTTTGAAATGTTTTCCCGATGAAAATGAATAATAATAATAAGTTTCAATAAAAATGATAAAATGTAAATTGAATTTTATCATAACGAGTTTGCTTAAATTTCTTTTCTTCTGAGATCGCAGCAATGCGCGACTGGTAAGCTATTACCATATAAGTACTCAAACCTTTAAACCAGTGTTTCTCAACGGGGGCGATATCGCCCCCATGTGGGCGATTTTCCATGTTCAGGGGGCGATTAGCAACAATTTATATTTTGGGGGCGAAAAACAATTTTTTGGGCTATATAGTAAAACATTATATTAAGAATAATTAGATATTTTATTCGTTATATCGTACAATAATTAAACAAATAACATTATACTAGTCACTATTTTATTCAATGCAGTACGAATTTGGCGATAGCCTTGTCCCTCGGCATCGGAATTTTGTAGTGAAGGGGGCGATACTATGTGACGGTTTTATTGAAGGGGGCGATACTACGTTTAAGGGGGCGACATTTCGTTAGAGGTTGAGAAACACTGATTTAGACCATTATTGTGGTCCCCACCTATTAAAAGTGTATACATGATCGAAAATTTTCGTGATTAGTTTCCGTGTTTACAGTAAGTGATTGACATCAGTCTGGAAATTTGTCTTTCTCTGAAGCTTTCATGGCAACAATTCGCAAGCGTTCAAAAACAGCTGTTCTCAAGGACATTAAGTACACCAAACTGTAGTGTACCAAACTTAGTACACCAAACTGTAGTACCAAACTTAGTACACCAAACTGTAGCGTATGTCACATGATCCGTTATTATGTTTTGTTTTGTGAGAGACAATTTGTTTCTAAATAATAGCAATAAAGGAAATAAAGTTTTATGCTAAAATTTTTTAGTAATGTATTTCATAAATTGGGGTATTATAAATTTTTAAATTTTTTGTGATAGTTTTTCTGTAAAGCACAAAAACCAAAATGTTAGGTTAATGAAGTTAAGCTTAGCATATAATATAAGTAATAAGAAAAACTAACAACCTGAGAACAACCTGCGAACAACCTGCGAAAATCCACAATCAGCTGTTTTCAAGATCATCCAGCTGTGTATCTGTACTGAAGCCTGTGTTAAGTATGTCTTTTGCCAGTTTTGTGATATATGAAAAAGAATAAAATTTCAAATAACACGTAATAAAATAAGTTAAGTTTTATAGTAGTATGTTTTAGAAATTTATTTTATAAGATAGTGTATTATAAATTACTCTGATTTTTTGTTGCAATTTTTTTGTAAACCTTTTTATGTCAGCATATTAAGCTATAAACTATTATACAATAAGTATTAATGTGAGCCCAGCAGTTTGAGGGCATAAATTTTTTAGTTTTACTGTTAAATGAATTTTTGAAGAAATTGTAAACCTCAATAGATGAGGAAAAAACAATCTTACGTTTTCACAGAAATATATCAGATGTCAACAAGTTAGGATGAAAGAAAGTGCTCATTATTGCGATCCTGCAAATTAGTCATCATAATGACAAACAACCAGTTGGCTCAGTGCCAATGGCAATTCTATAAAAACAATCGTCACGAAAAGTTCAGGGTGATCATTCAAGGATGTTCTTGGTACAGTACAAGTGTTTTTCATCCTGGTCCTGTCTGAGAAGAAGGAGGTAGATAACATAGAACTGTTCCAGCTTTCATATCCCAGAATGATCGTCACATACAGTCATCTGACAGCATGTTGAGGTATATTTGAGGGCAGAATCATTTGTAAACTCTCTCTCTCTCTCTCTCTCTCTGTAGAGGTTAGGCATGCAGCATAGTGATTAATTTGATCGCCTTTACCAATATATTTATATGTTATCTGCATTTAATCATTTAATTCTTTATATCTAGGCTTCCAGGAAAAAGAGTATAAGTCAGAAAATTGTCAAAATAAGAAATGTCCACAGCCGGAGTCCTGAAAGGGATTTTGGTCTTTTGGTCTAAGTAGTTTAAGTCAGAATTAAATAAAATATACTGTATGTTATCAGGTCCTAATAGTTACTAGTGAACATGTTGATGTCTATCTGGAAAAAAAAGTACAAGTCAACAATTAGACCATGCATGAAACCAGTACGAGTAAGGTAACTTGCAACATGTGGCATGAAGAAGAGGGTGCTCATGATGGGAATTAGATTGCAATGTGTGTTTTCAAGGAACTGATGNTTTTGAATTTTATTTTTTTATTTTTACATTAATAGATTAAATTAGTTTATTATATTTAAGCTTTTTCCAGTTTTCTCATTCACTTTATCTAAAACATTGCACATTTCTGCTAATAAGTGGAGTAATAATTTCTGGTGATTGTTTACAATATATTCCCGGTCTATTTTCTGAAATTGTAAAATATAACACCATGAAAGTTCATTTTGGAAGTCATCAATAAATTGCTGGTCAAGTATTTGGTAACGAGAAACATAATTTCAGTTTAGATAATTTTTTAATACGCTTAAAGTCATAGTTCTTAATCGTTGGTACTTTAAAATTCTTTTAATATCAAACTTATGTATGTATCGCCTAATAAAATTATCTGAAAAAATTTGAAATTCGGCGACTTTATTCCAATCAAAATATTGTGAAAAGTTGGTTAAGAATGATTCGTCTAACACCTGATGCTCACAAATTAAATCTCAGTTTGCATATTTAATTAATGTGTTTTTCAATAAATGAAGTAGCGAATATATAGCTTTTCCATAGGATTTCCCAATTTAACTTATCAGCGAATTCAGAAATGAATGTGAG
>NW_019387041.1:0-18175 GCF_000671375.1 Centruroides sculpturatus | reverse complement strand
GAGACAATAGAGATAACTAAGTTTTTTTCTTCTTTTATTTTTAATTGTTACTTCCCATTAATTTGTAGGAACTTGTTTTAAATTAAAAAAGCAGGCTAATAACACAATTTATTAATATTTCGAAAAATAAATTACATTAAAATTAAATACAATTTCATTCGTATTTATTGTTAAATATACATAATATCATTGATATGACAGAACAACATCCACAATTTATGTTTTGCTTACATTCCTCTTACATTTTCTTTAAAAAAACCTCTCAATTCTATTCTAATCTATACAAGAAGACATAGTAGTATTATAAATAATAAAGTAAAGCCTATTGTTTATAACGAATCTGACTGAAAATAAATATATTGCCTTTGTACGAAGTCATTATTGTCTGTTTAAAATGGAAAAATCGTTGATAATAAAATAAATATTTAAGTCTTTTCACTTCCTCTTAAGTAGTTAACCGCTATTCTTATCGCATTAGATGTTTGACATTGTCTCTGTCTCATCATCCTTTACTAATTGGATCTCTGTCTGCACATTGCGATCAACATAAACCAAAATGATTATTTGATTATAAAGTAAAAGAAGTTGTGATTTACACGTCTTTCTATTTGCTCATTAATGATTCATATCCCAATTGTCAATATTTTTATACATCAATATCAATAATAAGTGTTGAAATTATGTTTGACTTTAGTTTTAGTTTTTATCGCTTATTCATAATTAATATACTTAGAAATTTTTGTATTTTATAAACTGAAAATTATACATTATTAATTAAAAATTTTTTAAATAAATAATGTAACAAAACAATTATAAATATATATATATATAGGTATAGTAATGTAGTGGTTTCTTTCTACATAAGAACGTATCTACTAAGACGTATACATATATAGAAAAATAAAGCAAAATTTTCAAATTATTATCTCTTAAATTTTGACCTGTTTTATACAGGATATTTTAGGTAATTTCGGGGGTAATTTTTAATTGGGGGTAATTAATTGGGTAACTTTTAAGTCATTTAGATCTTGGGAAACTCATACAGGATGCCCAAAAAATATTTTTTGGGGAATCCTGTATACACTTTCCAAGCTCTAAATTACCTAAAAAAATTACAATCACCCCCAAAAAATAATTGTAAATTTTCAGGTAAAAACTACAACAATTTTCAGTTATAGCAAAAAAATTTGAGTTAAATTACTCGAAATTATAAAATTATCAAATTAAAAGAAACGATTATTTATTATGACATTGTCGTAATGCCGGACTACAATTTTAATCATATTTTTAAATTTATTTAATTTAAAATATACGCTCTCCACCTCAAATTAGTAGTGACTTGCCCCTGTACATCATACTTTTCCTTTAACAATGGAATCGTTCCACTCATCTATCTAACACTTTTTGGGTAAAATATTTCAATTAAAATAGTTAATCGGGGCCTCCTGCTCCCAAAATTTACACTTGTGGTCTCATCTTTCATTTATCTAACTCTATTCTCGAGATTAAGGAAAGACAGATATGGTCTACAGTTTATAGGTTCACAATATTTTCAAATTAAGAAAATAAGCTTATAATTTATACCTTTTTGGGGGCATTCTGCAAGCTGTATCTGTAAATTAAAATAAGGCTGCCTATGACCAGCCTTATTTTAATTTATTCACTAATAATTTTGATATGATTGATATGTTAAATAGAATAAATTTAGATATCGAAAACTTTTCTTAATACGTTGCAAGATTTTTAAAAATAAAACTTTTCCATTAAATATTTTTTTTTTTACTTTTTATTTTACTTTATTCATGTTTTCGTTTTCGTTCCATTCATTATTAATATAAGCATTACAAAAGATCGAAGACATTATCATTTCTTCGGTAGAAGAAAATGTAAATATGAAACTATAAAAATTGAAAGCGCAATCTCTAGTTTTTCATGTATTTTTAAACTAAATAGTTAAAATATTTTATGTTATCATTATCTGCGATTTTTTTTAAAGTTTTATAAATATTTTTAATGAATATAGTACTATTTCTATGTAGTGTGGAATCATATAAAACATGCTTAGACGTAATGCGAAAAAAATATTAAAATGTGCAAAAGGTATTGGCTCCAATTTAAAATAAATTGAAGTCAATTTAATCGCGAATATTTTTGAAATATATATAATTATCTTTAAATTGTAGTCAATTATTTTGCATATTAAATGAACTAATAGCTCATGTTTCGCCTTTCCTTCAGATGAAGTTGATCTATATCCAATTACATGATTAAAAGTGCGAATATGTACTGTACATTATTTTATTCAAAAATTAAAATAATACAACTAGAAATTAGAAGTTTTTTTTATTAATATTTAAATTTTAATGAATATAAATTATTGAGACCCGTTTCAAAATAATTAATTTTATAAAAGTTGAAATAATGATCAATTATTCCTGCACATTATAAATTTAAACTAGTTAACTAATCGTGTCAAAAGTAGCAAAGCCAAATTCTATTATATGATAATCTGTAATATCGTAACGTAATAAAACAATATATAATATAAAATTTTGAAATACAGTATTTATACATAGTAAACAATTGAGTAATCAAGATGCTTTAGATACTAATACTTCTCAGTAAAGGCATCAAGCTATGGTTTTGGGGAACCACAGATCGAATCCGGACCAAAAATTTCATATGGTGGTAAGTTCAAAATATGTCGAGCCTTTGTCACCTGACTGCCCCCATGTGAGCCTGACCAACCCTCTATGGGTATAGAAGAAAAGCTGTTTTAGTGTCCAAGGGGGAGTGTTAAAAATGAAAAACAAAGTAATATTATATATGAAAATATAAAATGAAAACATAAAAAAACGTAAAAAGATCTAAATTTTCTTCATTCCAATCCTTAACTTCTTTATTCTTTTGTTATTTGTCTTTGTTTTAATGCTGNACGTGCTTTAAAAAAAAAAAAAAAATCGTGGGAATTACGTAGAGAAAGGGAGTAAAGAAATGATGGGTGCATCACCATATTTTTCATTGACCGGCAACCGGATTTGCAAAAGAAGAAATCAATACTTGGCAAAGCTCTAATGGACTTGGTCGTAGTCTGTGCACCTTTTTATGTTGTGGTGATTTTCTCCTCTTTTTCTTTTTATTTTTATACGACTTCTCTTGCCGCCTTATTTTGCAACGACCTGAATGCTTTTTACTCACTTTAGCACAGCTATGAAGTATTGCCGAGATTTGCCATTGTACTAAAAAAAAAAGACATTTCGTATAACTTAGGAAACATTCCAGTCTTAAAGAACTGTAGAAATCTTTACGACAAAAAATAATAGTAATAATAATAATAATACGCTTTGTGCTATTCATCATATACTTTTGATTAATTAAGCACGTTTTATTCTCGTTTGAATTAAATTTATAAACGTTTTTTTTAATATAATTTCCTATAAAAAATAAGAGTACTTTATCATTTCTTATATTTGCTTATTATTATCCACGTTTGCTCTTCAGAATGCCTTTCGAATACTTGCCTTTTTGAGGCCCTCGATATACTAAAAAAAAAGAATTTAAAAATTGTTTTAATAAATGCAGCAGAATTAATGTTGTATTTTGTAACAAATATTTATGATGTTAGAAGGTCGATGGTCTTAATTCTGAGGGTAGAGCCAAATTAAGCATTGCAAACAATTGATACAGTAATTAAAATTTGGCATTTATTTATTAATGTTTAATTTAAAAAAACATTTTTTCCTATTAATATTTACTCATAAATTATATAAGAATAATTGAATTGTGAAATATTATCAAAATTCGTAAGTATAATATTTAACTTGCTGTGACAAATTTGAATCTTTTAAGTATTTGTTGACTCAGGTTTTCTTATATGTTATAAACATCTGTTCAACATTTACAATCTGATTCCTCACCAAATATGTTATATATTATTAAATTTTGTAGCAAACTTTACCAATATCATAAGATTTTCTGTTTATCGTATTTGGAAAATGTTGTTCAAATAGAAATGTATGTTTACTTTTTAAAAATTAAAAATTTCTCATAAATTTTAGCTCCTAAATAAAAATCATTAAAACATATCAAACTTCTATACTTAAAATACATTTAATTGTATACTTCTATGACATATAAATACTGGGTGAACCTTTATGGAGATTCACTCCTATTCTAAACTTCTGTTCTAAACCTGTATGATCAACAAAATCTTTAACATCAGGGNGATTCCTCACCAAATATGTTATATATTATTAAATTTTGTAGCAAACTTTACCAATATCATAAGATTTTCTGTTTATCGTATTTGGAAAATGTTGTTCAAATAGAAATGTATGTTTACTTTTTAAAAATTAAAAATTTCTCATAAATTTTAGCTCCTAAATGAAAATCATTAAAACATATCAAACTTCTATACTTAAAATACATTTAATTGTATACTTCTATGTTTAAAATTATCTACATTTCTAGATTGGCACTAAATCGAGTGTAGAGCTAAACTGAAGAACCATATACAATAATTATATAAGTCTATTGTAATGGGGTTTGAATATGAGAGGTTGTAAACCACAATATTTGTTGGTAATAATGCAAAATCGCTTATTAATTAATTAACGAATACATAAAATTCGCTGGTATTTACGGAGAAGCTGAAGATTTGTTCATAAGTACAGGAATATTTCGCTTATTACGACTTCATTTATTGTGGGATTCACTATTTCGCGATTTATAATATTCAATTAACGCGGAACGATTCGTTATAATGCGATCATTGCCAAGTCTCGATATAAGAGAATTTAGAATAATCATTTAAAAAGTAAAAATGACATAAATTTTAGCCATTAAAAGTGGATCAATGCCATTTTAAATGCGCCATTAACTTATAAAGGACTCGCACAAACCTTATGGGAAATGGGTCTCAGTAGATTTAGCTGAATCTTTTATATATTTTGTAGTTTTACTTCAAAATATCAAAATGAATAAGAATAGAACTACAGAATCCAGCAAGGATCCAGCTAAATCCACAGGGACCCATTTCCCATAAGGTTTGTCCTGGATCCATTATTTCAATAGAAGGTTGTGTAAGGTGTTAGAAAAGTGCAGAAGAATTCTTACTAATATATAAGTAGCGATTACAAATTGTAAATAAAAAAATAATAATATAATACATTATTATTATTTGGCTTTAAAGTTCTGCAATTTTTCTCAAGCTATATTGGCAACATTGAGAAGAATTGGCAAAATGGCAAGTGGGTCACACTCAAGTGTACACTCCTCACTACATACCCGTTAACTTTTTCTGTGCATATTTTTTAAAAAAATCTAACCCCAGCAAAATTTTGAATAGCGATTCAAATGAAAAACCCCTCATTTACACGAAAAATCATTTTAAAAACGTAGCTAGGTGCGACTCATATCTTTAGCAGAGAAAAATGNAGAGATGAAAAAGGGGGAAATGGAATGAAATGCCAAGTGGATGAAAATCAGACCGTTGAAATAATGGAACCAATCAGTAAACAAATTACGATATGGAGAAGAATGAAAGCTAACAAGAAAACGAACAATCGTAGATAATGTCCACGTTAACGTAATTTATATGACGGAAAATAGCTTGTGATAATTGAACAATCTATCAAGAGATTCTTCTGACTGAATAGCTAAAGTAGTTGACCTTTTAACATTTCTTTTAATTTGATTTTCTTAACATTTTCAACACGCAACAGGTCTGACCTGATTTATTTTTAATATTGATTTATATAGAATTGCTTTCTCTATTAAAAAAGAAAATTGTCTTAATGTTATACAATATAACATATATTACATTATATAATATTATATTGCTATGTTTTTTTTTAAAATAAAATAAAATAAAATTTATTTATTAAAATAAATGAGATTTTTATTAATCGAAAATATAAAATATTAAAGTGTTTTCTGTTTTAATTCCTCTAAAGTGATTTAAGGTATAAAAACAGGACTGAAATTTAGTTTAAAAAATTAAATAAATGAATAGATTTATCTGTAATTAGGAGCACAAAAGGAATTTTAAAGTCTTCACAAACAATTTGTTCTTTTCATACTACAGGTAAACAAGATCAGACATCGACCTTCTTTTTTGTAGATTCTTCCATACTCTAATATGTAAAATTGCTAAAAATTGTTATACAAATTACATTTTTTTAAATTATACAGACCACAGAGGAACATTTTAGCAATTTTATTTATTTAGAAGGTGAATAACCTTTAAAGAAAGGTCGACTCAACCGTATGAACTTGTGTCTCTATGACGTAAAAATGGTAAATTGTGAACGCTCCAAAATTTGTGTTTTCTAATCACGAATATTTATTTGATATTTTAATTTTTAACAATTCTTTCTGGATATAAATTGTATATACATTTGTTATAGTCAATGTAAACGGGCCCTACACCAGTGGAGCGTTATCTTATAAACAAAACAAGAGCAATTGGCCGAGGCCCACCAACGGAAAGCTTCAAACCAATCTTTTATAAGAAACTTTTTTCCCAGAAAAATTCCCTCGAAGAAAAATATCTGAAGTTAACACTGTATACGAGGCTTCTAGGTCAAATTTGCCTGCATCCCATGAAGCTATAAAGCGTTACAAATATGTAATATTATATTCTGTATAATGTCTCTAATGTGATCTAAATAAGATTAAACAAATAAACATTTAAATCTGTTTTATGTTATTCCTAAATTTAATTTAATAAAGAATATTTCGAAGTAAAAAAAATTCTCCGTTTAATTATTAATATAATTATAAAGAAAAAACAAAGTTTAACATTTAATTTTTGTTTTTATACAGCATTGAATTTAATATAGAAATAATACGAAAAAAGGCCCACGGAGGGAAGAGTTATAAAAAATACGCATTCGGTTGTATACGTGTCTAATTTAAATCGGGACGTTCATTAATGTATTAATAAATCTAACAAAAATATTACATTTACCATTTTGTACCGGATATAATTCATTAATTCCACTGAAAGGAGAAGCGTATTATGAGTTCGAAGTAATTAAAATTAAAAAAAAAAAAAGAAAGTAAATCTCTAATACACACGAATGCTATTAATTTCGTAATGTTACGAATGATATTTCGTTCTGAAAATAACGAAATTTAATTCTTTAAAGTTTTACTAATTTTAAATCAATTAGAAAAATAAAATATTGTTGAAAAATAAAGTTATAATCGAGATAAACTTTGTAGAATGATAATTTTTGTCACAAAAATGTGATAAGGGAAGCGAAAGGAGTAATAAACTTCCTTTATTTTGAAGGGGGGGAGTATCTAAGGTACATTTAACCTTTTCCTTCTTGATGGCTCTTACGGTAATTTGAAGCAAAGAGTAAAAACTATGAAGTAAAAATTAAAATTCCAGCTTTACTATAATTAGGATAATTTCTGAATTATTCCCTTAATTAGTTTAAATGCGTTTTTCTCTTCTCAAGGGATTGTAAATGCGTTTAACACTTCTATTTAAACAAAATATTTTTTTATTTATTTGTTAAATTAGCATTAACTTTTATTTCTTTCGAATAAATTAATTTTATATTTTCTCAAACTCAACAAGTCAAAATCTATTGTTTCTACTAAAAACTAATACAGTATCTTTCAATAGATTATATTGTAGGATGTGATTTACTTTCATGAATCAAAAGTATCCATGATCTACCACTGTATTGTTTTCCTTCGTTAAGTTTAAGTGTGGAAATTCTTATGTCACAAAAAACAATTATATTTATTTAAATATATGAATGCTAGCTATCGTGGTGTCATTTGGATTTCATTAAACAATTGCTGAAGATATTCACAAGTGTTTTTCACGTTTCAACAGATACTTTTACACATGATCGACCTGTTGGCAATGCCTGATATATTAGGCATTCGAAAAATTTTACAAGTTTTCCTAGTAGTTCTGGTATCTAATATAATAATTTAGAGCTTCAATGTTGTTCTTCAGTACGACAGATGATTAATTTAATCTTATTTTTCATTCAATAGCATTTAGTTATGCAGATAATCTATGTAACTATTAGTGTAATAAAATAAATTAATAATCTAATCCGCATATAATACAATGCTAATTTTTTTATGTTTGTTGTTAATTACGGGAATTTAACTTTTTTCTAATATTTCAAAGCAATATATTTCTACAAATTTTATGTATAATATACCAATTTAAAGTTTGCAAAGTTTTTTATATATAATATAAGGAAATGTCACGAAATATTTTATCCTGATCTCGTTAAGTGTAAGGAAATGGTGCTTAGTCGAATCACATTATTCATCTTCAGAATGTGAAAAACTAGACAAGATGTCACTCATAATTTACTACACATTTTTTATTCATTTCTATATATTTTTTCATGTCTTACATGAAATTCAATCACTTAAAACAAACGTTCTTTAAATTTTCTATTTTGAATTACATTATAAACATCAAAGCTACAGTATTAAAATTTTCAAAAGTTTATCTTCGCAATTAACTATAAAAATATAGGTGCAAGTTTATGTTATAACTTTAAAAAATACGAAGGAATATTTATCACACGATACAAAGTTCTCTGTCAGACTTCTATCTTAAAAGAACTTCTAGATGGAAGTTCGAGATGAACACTTGAAATCATATTGTAAATGAGAGCAGAAGTAGAATAAGCAATATATGTTGTGTAAATCTAAATTGGTTACAGACTTTTCGTACACCACGCAGTTTAACTTGGATGGGAATTTACTTTTATGCACTTTAATCATAAGTTATGCAAACATTTTCTTGAAATTTCTTTTCTATAAACTGTCTTTTTAGTAATAAGTTTCTACGAAAATGGACTTAATCAATTAAAAGTACCCGAAAAGATGTTAAATATTGATTTCTAATTCCAAAAAATGTTTATCATAAATTTAATATTTGTTTTCTTTCACATTTCTGAACATTAATTATTTAATAAATCTACACATGTAAATGATTTTTTTAAAAAAATTACTCTTATTTCTCGACTTTTATTAATTAAATAATGTAATTCAAACTGTAAAAATTAGTTTTTTTAAGCTCTATAATTTAAATATTGTACAGTAATAAGTTTATGTACAATACAGTACAGTACATAAGACTGAGCCTTCTATTGAAGGAAGAAAAATTCAAATGTTACATTAAAGTTTATAATAGAAAATTTTCAACATCAAAGAATTATAAAAAATAGAATAAAATATCAAGCAAACATGCTTCTAGATATGTTATATTTATAAAAATATTTTGCCATTTATATTTTATTAAATATAGAAAGAATTTTATTATATGTGTCCATACAAATAAACCTTATTTTTTATCGTATATTTATATAACACAATAAAATTATTTACTTCAATATACATATATATATTTATTCTTCAAAAAATAAAATTTTATATATTTTATATTCGATTATAATATTCTTTTTTGAAATAAAATAGTATTAAAGATGAATAAATATTGAACCAAAAATTACATTAAAGAAAACTTATATGTAGGATATATTAGAATCGTTTTTTTTTCTGTAAATTGTTTAGCAATTAAATTATAACGTAATTTTTTCTTTTAATATTTTAAAAATCTTATAACAGTAACTTACACTCTTAATAATCCGGCATACCCTCCTCTAGTGTGATTGCCTAATAGCTTCCATTTGTATGAAAATGCTAAACGTCACACGTGTAGAAAGTGCACACTTCAACGTCAATTTGACGTCATCTCTTCGATTTTACAAGGAAGAAGTTTAGAAATGACGTCAAATTGATGTAAACGGCAAACGTTTGCACCAATTCAACCAAACAAACAAGACTTGTTTTCTTGTTTACAGTATTGCTTGTTATTATAAATACAAAATTAAACATATAAATACTGGGTGAACCTTTATGGAGATTCACTCCTATTCTAAACTTCTGTTCTAAACCTGTATGATCAACAAAATCTTTAACATCAGGGCTTGATGAGTGAGAGCTTAGAGCCTAACACTATAAGTCTATGGCTGTAGGGCCTCGTTGTTCATTATTTGGTGGAGGAAGAAGAACTCTTTATATATTATAGTTTATATATATATCTCATTTAATATTGAAAATTAATATAATTAGTAATTAAAAAAACTTAATTTATAGAAACATGAAAGCTTATAGAATATATTCATAAAAGTTGACAGAATCCTATGAGAACAGAAAGAGAATCGTTTAAAATTCTAGAAACGAAATGCAATTATAAGTTTAATCAAACCTTTAATGAATTCTTATATACTTAAGATTAGTTTCAAAAAGTTTAGATAACGAATTCTTAATTTTTTTCTTTTTAAATATACTAATTGAATTCAACTAATTATAATTAATTACAGGGTTTAAAGATTGATAATATTAACCTCATTACCGAAACTTATCGCATCAAATATTAATCATAAAGAATTTGAGCTGGGAATTTTTAAAATAAAAATTATTGTATTTGAAAGGAAGACTTGACGAATAAATTAAATCGAATTAAATCGATATTTTATCACTTTAAAGTTTAAAAAATAATAATAAGAAGAAGAAAAAAGCACTATCCATACCGGCGAAATTTGTATGGGGTGATTTTACATATTGTGTCATACGTGTGTCAAGCAAAATTCAAAAAACTTCATTATAAAATTTTAATGTTTAATTAGCATAAATTTAGATTTACTTAAAATATATATAATATAGCAGAAAGACGACACGTAACATTGCCGAAACTTTGATTTTCAGGGCGTATTAATTCGGTGTATTAGAATGGATATGATTTAGCTTGCGAATCAGACACTATTTTGCAACTTGGTCAATCGAATAGATGCAGATTTCAGATCAAACACATACTAGAGAGACTTTACGTCGATGGAATGTGCAATGACGTTACCAAGGTAACAGAAAGGGAGAGAAGGAGAAAGAGGGAGGAGTGAATCTCTGACGAGAATACTAGAGACATCGGGAGACATGTTTAAAATCTCAGTAAATGGAAACAAGGCATAGCTGTTTGTTCTCAATTCCCGATTGGTTTTTATTGGAAATTAATAACTCCCACGTGCTTTACAAAAAAAAAAAAAAAAAAATCGTGGGAATTACGTAGAGAAAGGGAGTAAAGAAATGATGGGTGCATCACCATATTTTTCATTGACCGGCAACCGGATTTGCAAAAGAAGAAATCAATACTTGGCAAAGCTCTAATGGACTTGGTCGTAGTCTGTGCACCTTTTTATGTTGTGGTGATTTTCTCCTCTTTTTCTTTTTATTTTTATACGACTTCTCTTGCCGCCTTATTTTGCAACGACCTGAATGCTTTTTACTCACTTTAGCACAGCTATGAAGTATTGCCGAGATTTGCCATTGTACTAAAAAAAAAAGACATTTCGTATAACTTAGGAAACATTCCAGTCTTAAAGAACTGTAGAAATCTTTACGACAAAAAATAATAGTAATAATAATAATAATACGCTTTGTGCTATTCATCATATACTTTTGATTAATTAAGCACGTTTTATTCTCGTTTGAATTAAATTTATAAACGTTTTTTTTAATATAATTTCCTATAAAAAATAAGAGTACTTTATCATTTCTTATATTTGCTTATTATTATCCACGTTTGCTCTTCAGAATGCCTTTCGAATACTTGCCTTTTTGAGGCCCTCGATATACTAAAAAAAAAGAATTTAAAAATTGTTTTAATAAATGCAGCAGAATTAATGTTGTATTTTGTAACAAATATTTATGATGTTAGAAGGTCGATGGTCTTAATTCTGAGGGTAGAGCCAAATTAAGCATTGCAAACAATTGATACAGTAATTAAAATTTGGCATTTATTTATTAATGTTTAATTTAAAAAAACATTTTTTCCTATTAATATTTACTCATAAATTATATAAGAATAATTGAATTGTGAAATATTATCAAAATTCGTAAGTATAATATTTAACTTGCTGTGACAAATTTGAATCTTTTAAGTATTTGTTGACTCAGGTTTTCTTATATGTTATAAACATCTGTTCAACATTTACAATCTGATTCCTCACCAAATATGTTATATATTATTAAATTTTGTAGCAAACTTTACCAATATCATAAGATTTTCTGTTTATCGTATTTGGAAAATGTTGTTCAAATAGAAATGTATGTTTACTTTTTAAAAATTAAAAATTTCTCATAAATTTTAGCTCCTAAATGAAAATCATTAAAACATATCAAACTTCTATACTTAAAATACATTTAATTGTATACTTCTATGTTTAAAATTATCTACATTTCTAGATTGGCACTAAATCGAGTGTAGAGCTAAACTGAAGAACCATATACAATAATTATATAAGTCTATTGTAATGGGGTTTGAATATGAGAGGTTGTAAACCACAATATTTGTTGGTAATAATGCAAAATCGCTTATTAATTAATTAACGAATACATAAAATTCGCTGGTATTTACGGAGAAGCTGAAGATTTGTTCATAAGTACAGGAATATTTCGCTTATTACGACTTCATTTATTGTGGGATTCACTATTTCGCGATTTATAATATTCAATTAACGCGGAACGATTCGTTATAATGCGATCATTGCCAAGTCTCGATATAAGAGAATTTAGAATAATCATTTAAAAAGTAAAAATGACATAAATTTTAGCCATTAAAAGTGGATCAATGCCATTTTAAATGCGCCATTAACTTATAAAGGACTCGCACAAACCTTATGGGAAATGGGTCTCAGTAGATTTAGCTGAATCTTTTATATATTTTGTAGTTTTACTTCAAAATATCAAAATGAATAAGAATAGAACTACAGAATCCAGCAAGGATCCAGCTAAATCCACAGGGACCCATTTCCCATAAGGTTTGTCCTGGATCCATTATTTCAATAGAAGGTTGTGTAAGGTGTTAGAAAAGTGCAGAAGAATTCTTACTAATATATAAGTAGCGATTACAAATTGTAAATAAAAAAATAATAATATAATACATTATTATTATTTGGCTTTAAAGTTCTGCAATTTTTCTCAAGCTATATTGGCAACATTGAGAAGAATTGGCAAAATGGCAAGTGGGTCACACTCAAGTGTACACTCCTCACTACATACCCGTTAACTTTTTCTGTGCATATTTTTTAAAAAAATCTAACCCCAGCAAAATTTTGAATAGCGATTCAAATGAAAAACCCCTCATTTACACGAAAAATCATTTTAAAAACGTAGCTAGGTGCGACTCATATCTTTAGCAGAGAAAAATGGAGAGACGAGTTGAAACAATATTTTATTTAAAAAAAGAAACTTATTTAAACATTTAAAAATTTAGTTGTAAAATAAAGTAATATAAATTTACATTTAATAGCATATTTTTATTTCATCTTTTTGTAGTTTTTTAATGACTCACTATCATGTTTGTTCTAATTATCCTTTATGTTAAAAAACATTTTTGAAATGAATTATCATATTTCCTATTAAATACATTCCCCGATTAACATGGTAATTTTCTGGAACTCATTAACCGTACTAACCGTAATAATCCGGTATTCATTGTTGCTTTATAAGGGTTGCGCTATTTAGGTGGGCGCTGAATTGAGACTTGACTATATACTTTTATGATTTCAACTGAATTTCTTTACGTAAATGGTCAACACGTTTTATATTAATCGAACATATTTTAAATATTTGTAATTGGTAAAAGTTTCGATGAAACATTTAATTAAATCTCTGATAAATAAATTACATTTTTAATTATGTCTTTTCAATATATTTTTTTTAAAATTTATGTTTAATAATACTAAAGTAGTTTGGTTTTTATTTTCTTCGAGAAGTGCTTTTGTATTAAATCTATCAGGAAGTGTAACAATGTTTAACGTAACTTCAACTATCAATACACTTTCTATTTCCTGATGTTGAGTTTTTCGACAGCTTTTTTCATTATTTTGTTGACAGTTAAACTAAACCTGTAAAACGTTTATTTATTCCATTTTCTTCTTTTCCTATTTTCCCAGAATATATTCGACAATAAGCCTATCCATTACAGAGAATTTTCTTTTCCTATCTTTTCCGTCATCACTTAATTTCCTTAAATTCGATACTAAGATCTGTAAATTTCCTTTATCTCTTCTCTTTTTTATTTCTCATTTACCTTTAATGTGATCTGTCATGGTTATTTTTTTTTTCATGTTGCCTTTATGTTGCTTGAATCTTTATCATCTTTCTTGTTTAATTTGTGAAGGCTTATGCTATAATATTCCAAAATCTGCTTCATAAATTTATGAATAGTTTTTTTTTTTTTCGTCATTAATTTCTTTGATTTTTGAAGATTATTTCCTAATCTAACACTCTATTATGTTTCTGTATTTCATAAAATATATTTAAATTCGTTTTTACTTGTGTATTTTCACAGATAAATCTGTTTTCATCTTCACTTTATTTCATTAAAGATTTGTTTGAGATAATAAATTGCATGGGGTTTTTTTATACATAAAACATTATTTTGTGTTTATAACAGAGAAAATTTAATGAAATTTATTTATAAATTTAATTTTAAATACAATTGAAATGTCTTAAAAATTTGATGTTTTAATTTAACTATTATTATTAAATTTACAGGAAAGATGTTTATTCTGATAAGAATAATCAAATATATTTAAATAACAATATATTTCTCAAATAAACAGATATATAACTCCATTTTACCACTAAATATTACAAGGTTTTTCTATTGTTTTTCAGTGGGATAGAATGTATAAATTTCATTAGCACGCCAGAAAACGTCTTAAACATAACAGCAAACTTTACAGATTTATATTTAAATCTATAAAATTACTTACAACAGATATAATTATGTAAATATTGTGTTTGTATATCAATCGTGTGTAATGAATTTTTTTAAAACTGTCAGCAGATATAGTACGTTTTCGACTACCACTTGCTATGGCGAGTGTACAGATATGCAACTATCAAATGTACAGAGTTTTTGTAGATTCTATTCGATTATACTGGATTGAATCCACTTTACAAAATCGAATTGAACTTCTTTCAATTTCTGTATAAGTAATGGTATCAAGTTATGTGAACTCCTATACATATAACATTTTATACGAAACAGAATTTAGATAGGTACACAAATATCCTGTACTTATGTAAAAGTTGAAATTATTCCTATCAAAGGGTTATAAGAAAATTGTTTTAATAGAAATGTTGATTTTATCAAAATATAGACTTAAAACCATCCTAATCCTATATAAAATTTAATGAACAACGAAACTGAATAATAAATAACGTTAAAATATAATGTTTATTTATTCAAATATAATGTTAATGAATAACTATACATAAGAAATGTGAAGATGTGAGTTCGAGTCCCATTCCATATCGCCCTTTTCTTCTATATTATTTTGAAATTATTATTATTTATACAATTTAGTGGCCTAATAATCTATCTTTAGACCAAATTACACAGTTAATTAATTTAATCAGTAAGATTAGAGGTCATTTTTCAAAATTAAAATGGAGTGTCTTCAATATAACATCCAAAAGAAGGACATGTCTTCATTTTGGAGGACATATCCTTCTTTCGTATACTATATAATATTCCTAGCTATGTGACATCATAATTATAAAATTAGAACGACTAAAAATAACATTAACAGAATTATCAAACGTTATTTTTATGCTCATCAACAATTCATAAAAACATAAATAGTGTGGATCTATCTTAAGAAACTATAGGTAATTATTCACTCAGTTACTGTAATTCTCAAACAATGTTAACTTTCAATAAAAGATACGAAAGACCTCTATGATTTTAAGGGTTGTTCCTATTCCACTCTCTCAGAGTGGTAATGCCTTAACGCTTAACCCAGAACACACTAGGAAAAATACAGGCCCTATTCAACCGGCATTGTTCCTAGCCTGAAATGGTCTCTATCCATTTTGTGTATATGTAAAATTTTGTCTGCAATACTTTAATCTTGTATTAGATTAACAATGAGATTTGAATACAATTTTTATTATCAGATTATGGCTGCTTGTTGATCTAGGGGTTACAGATTGAATTCGGACTTCTATTACTTGGATTTGTACGACTGTTGGTGGTCTTTAGCTCTTCAACTATCCCACGAGTTTCCGTTCAATTGCTGTTGGCCACTCTCGTGGGATCGGTGTTACGCGGCGGATGCTGGACACAATTGGAGAAACTTCAATCTCTCCTTGGATCTTCAGGTGGGCGTGAGACCGGATATGCGGGTCTCAACCCCTAACTTCCGGTTTATCTCGTCACTTTCGAGTCTGATCTCCTATACGCAATACACGGTTTTTATTACGTTTTATATAAAGAAATATTAAAAGTATTAAAAAAAGTGATAACCTTCCGTATCGTTTCTCGATTATTTTAATTATTATTACAATAATTAATTGTTATTTATTAATTACTTTTTTTAAAAAAAATGTCAAATATGTATTACAAAATAATTAATTAATAAATGTTTAATTTGACTTTAATTTTATTACAACAACAGTAATTTATATTGAATTAATTTTTTTAGTTTTAAAAAAATGAAGCTTTCATTACATATTTTACAAAAGAATTTTATTGTTTATTTAAATTTAAAAGGTATAATTATTAGCATTAAGTCAGTTTAAGTAATATTTGAAGAAAGTAATTGGAAAAAATGTGTTAAAAAATATATATATTATAACACATTTTTTCCAATTACTTTCTTGAAATATTTCATTTATAAAGTAATATTATTCAATTTTAAGTTATCAATCTGTTTTTTTTCTCGTTCATTAATCATTATTTTACTTTGTCTTAAGCTTCGTTACTTTACAAGCACTTATTAATTTCAATGTTATTATATTGGCACGTCATTTCTAATTTATCCGTTCGATATTTTTCTAAATTGAATAAAAATTCGACCATTCAAATTTATTTATTTTTTCCATTTTATCAATTATCTTTCTCTTGATTAAAATTATAATATTTATTATCAATTTGTCATTTCCATCTCTTCTTTCTATACTAAAATACATTTTATACTCTCAGTTTTGTCATTTATTTAAGCTTTATTTAATTATTTTCAGTTGAAATATTTTGTTTGCTAATTTTATCCGAGTTCATTTAGTTTCAAAATCTTCAATTCTTTTCGTTTTAACTGCGAAAGATTATTCACAAATGTTTTTACGTAGGTTTAAGTGTTGGCATCATCATTTTAAAAAAAAAACATCTGATAAAATTTCAAGCGTGTTTAGTCTTCATTCGATTGAATTTAAACTTATTTTTACTTTGTTTAAATGAATGAGTTATAGATAGATACATTATCCTTTTAAATTTAATGGAATTGTAGTGAACAAATAGCAATCTTTCTAGATTTTATAATTTCGCAAGAGTTAAAATCAAAGTTTTTAACTGATGTTTATCTTACGCATGGTCTAATTGTTTTCATTTTTGTATTATTGAATTTTCAAATTAAAATTGTTTAAATATTTGTTCTTTTATTTTATTACTCTGTCACTTGAATTATAAAGTTATTTACATGGTTATACATTCGACTTTATTACTTAGTTATTTGTAGAATAATCTTAGTTATTTTATAAGGAAAAGATAAGAATTTTATAATGTCTCCTCCTTTTTTTTTTACATTTCAGCAAAGGATCAATTTATATGTCTTTTTTCCTTTTTCTTTTTTATTTCTTTCTGATTTTCAATTAAATTATTGCTTTTCTTTTCCTTTACAATCCGAATAATATTCAAATGTGCTTTTTTCTCTACAATAGATGGGTTTTAAGCTTAATACAGTAAGCTGTTAGCTTCTTCTTACTTTAAAAGCAAATACAAATTTTTAATTTAAAAGATATTTTGCTAAGAATATAGGCCTATTATACAATGGGACCTCGGTATACGACCTTAATCCTACCAATTGGACGTATACCAAATCAACCTTTCCCATAAGAAGTAATGTAAAAATGATTAATCCGTTCTCATGAAAAAAAAAAAAATGGTTGGCTTTAAACACCTCGCTTTCCTGCTTGATTTTTCATGAGATCAGCATGTATCTTTTTAGCTTTCTCGCAAATAATTGCTTCCGATACGCTGTCTCTAGCACACTGTTCTTCAGTTATCCAAAGCAAAAGCAATTTCTTAACATGGTTTAATGTCTTCGATCTCTGTTTA
>NW_019387040.1:14701-22154 GCF_000671375.1 Centruroides sculpturatus | reverse complement strand
TTTAAATATTTGAACGTATATATAGAAAAAAGACTTGTCACATTACATTCGTAATCAATGAAAACTTTGGAAAATGGGTTAAATATTATTTACCGGTGTAAAATTCCTTAACTCCCACCAGTTTACAGAACTAGTGGGAGTCAAGGAATATTTGACTAATAAGCAACGTTAGAGTTGGCGTCACGATCGATAGTTAGTTTTAGTGATGTCACCAGTGACGTAACCGATTATATCACTTTGTTTATTATTGAAGCTGCTTGATTAATAAAAAGGGGGCGTGATTCAGAGATGAGTAATAATTAGTTCTTTTATTTGTTGATTAATTATATTATAAAATAGGATAAAATTGAAAGTAATAATTGAAAATGAAAGAATTGATAATTACATTTAAATACGACATATTTGTTAATGCATAATTAGAAATTTTACGTTTATTAATTATACAAAACATTACATTTGGAATACATAAATAGTATTTCAGTTTCAGTATCGATGTTACTCGATATTGTTACGAAATTTCATATTTTTTTGCCACGCAAATAGACATGACGCAAATAGCCATGACGAGTTATATATAGATTATTCAGTGATGATTTTAGGTTAGACCATAGACGAGTGGGAGGCCTTCTAGCCCTATATGAGTTTATATAATGTAAAACCTGTAAAACACGCTATTCCACATTGCACAAGTTCTAGGATCCTAATTAATATTGGTTTATGAATACTGGATCAAGACCAAGAATATGTTGGTGCGTATTTGAGGCCTCTTAAAAATACGAAATTCTGTGTACAAGTCTTGTACATAGATTGCTTAGGTTACAACTGTTACTGGGGAAATCCACAGCTAGATTCAATAGTAAAATATATTATAACCTGTTATGAATTGTTTATATTATTTATTAAGAATTAATATATTAATATAGTAAGAGTTTCATGAAAATTTGTCTAAATTTTCCTCTTCTCTACAATGAATTAATGCTGTAGTGATTGAAAAGTAGAAAAGTACTCAGTATTGAAATATACATATTTCACAGAAGTGACATTATCTTATTATGAAATTCAGACATCAGTTGCCTGAGTAGTGGTGACGTTATCTTATTTTAGAATAAGATAACGTCACCGCTGTTATAAATGACTTATCCGTGGAATTGTAAGTTTAAGATTCTTACATTTAATGTTTTGTAATACAAACAAATAATGAAAAGTATTGTGTATTGATTAGAAAAAAACTATATAAAAAAGGACAATAGTAAAAAGTGTAGAAGAAACATCAAGAGGTACACTTCATCCTGGACCTGTTCACATTATCTTTTTCGATCCCGAGGCTTTAAAGAACATGAATTGCGAAGAGACTTTTTAATATTTCTTCTAAACTTGTGAAATTTTAATAAAAGTATTGTTTGAAGACATACATTAAAAAGTGAATTTCAAAAATTCTGTTTAAATTTTTACTATAATGGTCAACAAATAATCAGTCAATTTCTTAACTTTTCTTCTAAAAATACCTGTTTTTAACTTTTTATGAATACATATATGAAATTTTTGATTAAAAAAAATATCAGGCAAAGTGAGCTCTTAATTGATAATTAACTTAAATTAGTTAATTCCATACTTAATTAAACACCCAAGTCAGTTAATTTCGAAACAAGTTTTTAAATAAAAATTATGTAATTTTATTAATTTTAAATTGTAAAATATCTATCATATGCAAATCATCTTCAATTATTTCTGTATACAAAGTACTAATGTCATACGTACAGTACCATAAATTCAAGAGGTGGTAGAGGTTAATGAGATGATAATTTTTTATGAAGCAATCTTAAGCTGAAAATTTTTATTTTCAGCTGTAGAAAAATCATAACCCGCAGAAATTTTGGATACATCAGTGTGGTGGGCTATCAGCCAACTCTGTCATAGAAAATGACCTCACGTCTCATCAATCATGCTACTGGGTATGATCTATTTAAACGATCTGAACATTGGACGGCAAAGTTGAGTTAATAAAAGTTAAATCTCATGGAAATGACTACATGTTCGTAGATTTTGAAGACACTTATCTTATATACGGAGCAGCTGGCAGAAATGCCGCGGAAGCTCGTCAGTTATACAAAAAAATATCCTTAACAGACGACTTCCAATCAGTAAGGCTTTTATTAACGCTGATCTTCGTTTGGAAGAAAAACGAACCACCGAAAACTGATAGCCTTCAGATAGGAGAAAAGAGAACAGTTCGGGCTTCTGATTTGGAGGAGGAAGTTCTTGATAGAGTCGCTGCCAATCCAAGAACAAATACTCGTGCCGTTGCTAGGGAAATACACATTAGTCATGTCAATGTTTGGCAGATGCTACATGAGGCGTAGCTCTATCCTTACCATTTTCAACGAGTGCAAGCAATAATACTGATTGATTTTGAAGTAAGACAGTTTTCCTAATAATTTCTTCCAAGTGAGTCTTAATTCCAAAATTTTTTGTCTCGTGTTATTTACCGACGACTTGCAATTCACGAAATCCGGGTTACTGAATACCAGTCATACTCATCTGTTATGTAATGAAAGTCTTCATAGCGTGTCTGAACGCCGCTACGATTCACAGTCGACTGGCATCATTGGATCAGCCACACTTACAATGACGTTTGACTGCGCAAGTATGTCGATATTTCTTGTAAAACACTTCACTAGAACTTTTTGAGGACATTTCTCTAAAGTCACAAGCTACCATATGGTTCCAACACGATAATGCCCCGACACACTTCTTTCCTTGTCGCACGAATACTTAAATACCTTCAGGCAACGAATACTTAAATCTTCAGGCAACAAGTGATGAGAGAGAATATCCAGTTCTTTAGCCTCTGACGTGGCTATAATTTGACTATGGGAAGGCTGCGGATACATCTTAATTAATTAAAAAATCATCTCTGTTAGGTGGCGTTGATTGAAGCACGAGGTGTGCTTACCTTTAATGTAGAGCTTGTTAATTAAACCCTTTTAGTTAGAAATAAAGCTGTTTTATTGTCAAAGGATTGGATTAATTGTGAATACTGATATTCTAGCATGAGAAATTAACTCAACAGCCTCTACGATCCCTTGTCGTAAACTTCCTGATTTCTTCTTCTCGGCATATGTAAAAAGTAGTTCTTTCTTTGTTTTCCAGGTATTTCGTATACTATCTATTCGTAAGATTTCAGCTTTTGATTCTATCGAAGCACAAGCGTTGTTCGAAAGAATATGACAAAACATGGTTCACCATTGTACTCTGCGCAATGAAATTGCCACTTTGAACATTCACTAAAAGTACGAATAAAAATATCAATAAACTTTCTTTTATTGTATTTACCTACTGCTTATTATCCCAAAATACATGCACAATAAGATAGAGAAGGTAAATGCAGAAGCGTGACGATGATTGCCTACCATAGTAAGGACTTCTGTGGATTATAGTTGCGCAAAGTTTTATAAGAAATGATAATCTCATCGACCTCTACCATCCTTAAATTTATGCCATATATTTATTCCAATAAAACAACAGATAAATTTCGAAGATATTGTAAGATTCTACATTGAAATTCGTTACGAGCCATTATCTATAGCAGTAAATCTTTTCAAATTCCAATTACATAAATTTTGAATATTCTGATCTTTTCTGCAAAGTGGTGAATTTAGCAACGAATTTCCTTTAATCTGCTTACATAAAAAAGGCTTTTTAATGCATCTAATAACAACTTAAATGTTTGCAGAAAGAAGAACCAAAACAAAAATTAGGTGTATATTACTAAGTAAACTAAAAATTACAATTTAAATTCAAACTCTAAAATTTATATAATGTAGCAACATAATTATTTTATTTTAAAGGAACAATCCAAATCCATGTTGTATCTGATGTGATAGTTCGAGAAGAAAAGAAAGAAGAGAAAGAGATAGAACAGAAGAAAAGGAAGAAAAACAAAGAGAAACAAGAAGAAAAACGAAGAGAAAAACAAAAAGGGGAAAAAAGAAATAAGAATGTTTTTTAATGTTAGCCGTCTAAAGTAATAAAGGTAATTCGTATTCATTTAAATCAATTATAATTATGCTTTATCGCGGAAGCCAGGAGGTCTAATCGATTCAGTCTTCGTACTGATGGGGACATAAAAAATATTTACTAAAAACGATTATATTCCATTACATTATTTGTATATAAAAATGCTTTAACTTTGTCAAATTTTATACTTTAAAAAATATACTTTAGGTTGAACCTCACTAATCCGGATTCACCAGTCTGGCAGCTTCGATGGTTCGAGACTGTGATTTGAATCTGGAGGTCATTTATTTGTACAACCGCCATCTGTTGCCAATGGAAAAACTGAATTAGAAAGTATTTGCAGCTTGTAATGTAAAGCTTGAAAAATTTGATTCTGATATCAAAATGAAAGAAAAAAAAACATCTGCCAAGGTTACAGCTCTTTTTTGTATTTTTTTAAAATCATATGTAAAGCGACCAGTATGTGATTTTTAAATACTTATACTGAGACAAGTTAGCGGGTTTTCCCCTTCTAGATTTTATTTAACTTTAACTTAGATTGCATATAGAAAAATAAATATATCTGAGAAGTAAATTTACAGCAGTGATGTAGTTGTAAAAAGAGAAATGGATCTGCGCCGCCTACCCTAAACTATATAAACTATATTATATGTATTGGGTACATTGCAGACCATTCATATTTGGCGATAGGCCGGCTGGATGGTTGAGAGGTTAAAGCGTCTCTCGCCACCCGGTCACCCTATGGTGAACCTGGACGAACCCGCGATGGGCTAGGAAAAGACATTTTAATTGCTCACAATGCGGAAAAAGTAAAAAATTAAAAAATAATATGTACTGAACGTTATAGTAGTAGGCCTATATATTGACAATTTAAAGGTTAGTTCACATGCAGATTCGTAGTAAAAAAAATAAAAGTAACACTACCCACATGATTTTTATCTCCGGAGGAATAATAATGGTTTATTATCAATTCCGATGCCTACATCTCAAAAATCAGCAAGAAAATGTCACATCACGTTACAATTTTTTTATTATTGAAGCCCTTATTGAATCACGTATCTGTGCATTTATCAATATAATGTGGTTAAATTGAACATATTATTTAAAACGCATTAAACTAGATCTGAACTTCGTTGCTATGTTTTGTAACAGTTGCTGAAATACCTTCAACAAATAACGTTTGAATAAATAAACTTTTTCCAAAAATTCCTGAAGATGTTAGCGACGAACATGGTGAAAAGATTCACCAAGCCATTTCAACCGTGGAAAAGACAGCATTAATCAAAATCGCATAGATCTAGTGATCTTGGAAACCACTGCTGGCCTTGTGAGAGAGTAAGCAGTACAAGTGGAAGCTATACAAGAGAGAGCTGTACAAATGGAAATAAATATCAAAACGACATTTTTAAAGGTAAGTTTATGTATGCTTTTAAAACTTTTGCACGTGTTCAATATTGTGAAAAATACATTATTAGAGAGGTTGCAGCCGAAAGTTCAAACTTTAAACTTGTACGGCAAGCAGAAGTACACGTTTGAAGTTTGAACTCCAAGCAAAACAAGTTGCATTGATTCATTGGGGTATTGTTGAAAAATGGCGGAAACATTCAAGAGCTACGGTTACCAGCGAAGGTAAATAAACAAATTAAAACTTCTAGAATTCTATAACTAAAAATTTCTAGAAATTTACGAACGAATTATGCTGTTGATGGTAGAAGATGCTGTGAAAGAACAAACCTATTTGTACAGTGTTATCATAAGCTATTATGAACACAAATATATTTGCGAGTAAACCACAAGTATAAACTTTGTATACCCTAAAACCGAATGCCATACTCAAAACATAAAAATAATTGTAGTACATTTATTCCTTTGTAAAGTGTATATTTTTTCATTATAATTTTAAATATGTATGAATTACGAAATAAAATATCGATTTCGCTAAAAATAGTAGTAAAAATGACTGCTGTCCCGTTAACCAAAGAGTACCAAAAATTCTACAGGCATTTCACATCACTTGCAAAAAAAATTGAATAATTAAATAATTTCTGAATTAAAACCGTCTGTTTCTTTACAGTGTTATTCTTTACAATAGTAAAGAATACACTGCTAAGCACCTTAAACGGTGCTTAGCAGTGTATATGTCACAATACACTTATCGCAAGGCGGCTTGTAAAACAGCTGATTTTGGTGTAAGACTTTTGTTGTCCTACAGCAGTTTTTTCAGCCTTTTTTATCTCAAGCACAGTTGAACCTATAATTAAATTTCCGTGGCACAAATTTTCGTGGAAAAAATCACGTGATTACTTGTCGCTTAACCTAATTCTTTTTGTCTATATTATTTGTAAATTAAATAAAACAGTATTGTTCTTCTTTAAAATAGCATCAGGTTACAACAATAGTTATTTAAATTAATAATTTTCATTTATATAAGAAAAGCAATTAACATTAAGTCTTGATTTGCATTTAAAAGTGGCATGATAATTGCCTTTAGAAATGCCATTAAAATAAAATTATTTTTAAAAACTTTCATTTTAAATAGAATAATCCAGTGTTATGCACATATAATTTTGTTTATGAATACATATTTTTATTACATTATGCATACGTTTATTTATTATAACAATGAAAAACTCGTGTAATCAATTTAAAGAAGTTTTAATTTTGACGTGTATACTTATTGTTATTTGGGCTTCTTTCGAAAATAATTTATTTAGTAACCTTCAAAAATTTTCGAGACACACCGGTTGAAAGTCGCTGTTCTACATAATCTGTCCTAAAATAAAATAAAATGAATCCGATTGAAAATCGCTGTCCTAAAATAAATAAATACATAAAAATAAAAATAATAATAATAAATAAAATTTTGGGGTCTTGCTCGTTTGTCTTTGTCGGTCCGTTCGTCTTGTCTATTTTGTCATTGTGTTCGTTTGCTTTTCGCGCGCTGTCTGTCTAGCTGTTAAGTAATTTTAAGATTCCACGATCGCGTTCAGTTTTATTAGTATTAAGTAGATATATGTCTTCCTACTAATACCACTTGGCACTAACTTCTATACAGTAGAGCGTCGATTATCCGAAACGTCAATTATCCGAAAGAATTCCAGTCGGCAAATTTAAATTTTCGCCAGTGCTGTGGCGCTGCAATCTTTAGCTATGTCTTGGGCTACTCAAATATTTTACGTTTTTGATACTAAATTAACTTCTGAAGTATAATTTTTTATTGTTTTTATATTTTTCAATATACAGTAGAGCGTCGATTTTCCGAATCAATTGGGGACTGGGGTTGTCCGGATAACTGATATTTCGGATAACTGATTTACGTACGAAAAAATAGTTTAACGTATCCGATTTCGAAATTTTTCTCCGTTGCGTGTCGCTTCGCGTTGAATCTTCGTCGATGTTAAGCCTAACAAAGACTATTGTATCGTTAAAAATTATT
>NW_019387040.1:0-13329 GCF_000671375.1 Centruroides sculpturatus | reverse complement strand
GTTTTCTCTCAGATTCCCCTTTCCGATTGGTCTCCCGTCGTCACCTGATGACAATTCGAAACCTTTCGGGGGCGCGGGAGAGGTCAAAATCGAAGTTTAATTCGATCTCCAACTGGAAATGGTCGACGGACTTACATTCTTCTATTGTTTAAAAGTTAGCGTGGCGTTTTCATAAAATAAAAATCTATTTCTAACTACTATATATTTTTTCTCTAAAACAATTATTTTAACGCGAATTTTAGTGAGAGTTCGGACCTGTCCAGAGCCTCACATACGCCGTTTAGAGGGATTCTACCTTTCTCTACTGTCCATCTCCTCTCCTTCCTTCCCCTCACCTTTCCCTTATCCTGTTTTCTGCCGGCTAAACACTTCGTGTGCGGCCGATATGTCCTATAGGATAGAAACATGGTCTGAATTCCATACAGAAATGTGGATTCTCATTCTGATATATCTGCCAATGTTTAAAACGGTGTAAATAAACAAAATAAACCCAAGTTAAAGTGATTTTCACAGATGCAGATGTTATATTCATATGCTATTCTGTATGCGTATCATTGATCCTTTCTTGAAAAAAAATTTGGTTGATTTTTGAAATCGGGAGGGTCCACCTATTTTAATGACGGAGGTATAAATTGTTTTTTGTTGGGTAATATAACAGTAATGATGATAATAATGATTTTTGTCAGGATCATGTTGACAAAATTGGGTTAAAGTACTGGCTATCGGCAATATAACCGGCAAATGTAGTAGGAATGAACAGTATCCAAAGTAGTCGTTTATGTTACCAACACCCGAAAAATCAATTTAAAAATGACACAATATTGGGAATTTTCGAGCACTAATACTGTAAACTTTAAACTAATTTTGATTGGTTACTATGACTTGAGTAGATTTATAAAAATTTAATTTTAAAATCATGTCTTTTATCTGGTAAGAAAGTAGGCGCTGCTTACCTCATCTACATCACTGATTAATAGAACTGTAAAAATTAAGTCAAACAAATGATTAGTAAAGATTATGAATAAAAAGCAATGTTTTACAGATAACATCAGACATATTTGTCTTTCTTTTTACTCACAATAATCTGTTATATTTTTGTCACTGTAGAATAAACTCGTGCCACAGGACTAGGTTTACATATGTATATGTAAGTTATATCAGTATCACAGTAACGCAGTACAGTATACGCATTATTTTGCCCATTTTCTTCACTAGTGGTCAAAAAGGATAATATCACTGAAAACCAGAACACTAAGGCGCGTATTCGCATTTAACCAATAGGCTGGCCTAAGCTCTCCAACTTTCGAAGGGTTGATTCCGAAAGTTTTCATTCTAAGAACAAAAAAATTTGAGAGATTTGATACTTATTATTCTCAGCAATATCAAAATGCTATCGAAAAATGTATTCTTTAGTCTGTTTTAATATATAGGGCAAAAGCTGATCGACTTGTCGACTAAATATGGAATAAGCTCAATTTGGAAGTAGGAGAATTTAAATATCATTGTCAAATTCCGGGAGAGTTGGTAATCACATGGAATTTTCTGGGCTTTCTTCATGGGTCTAACACATAAATATGGGCAAGTTTCTCATACAAAGTCCTCCCGGGAGGATCTTTTCCTTGGCGGATCGTTCATGTGTTGTGCTATCTTTTTCATCAATTCAATCTAATTCAATCTTGCCAGCTGTTATTTCGCTGGTTCGAAAATTGCGGCATCTGTCTGGTGTCTAGCTTGCAAAATTAGCGAGGTTTTCAATCTAACAATTTTTATCGCTATTTTACTCTTTTTTAATACATTAAAAACTTCAAAAAGAAAACTGGCTTGAACTCTGAGAGACACCTGTTAATGTATTTTTGTGTTATGATAAATGTGTAAGTTGTATTTTATTGTTATTTCTCTTCTGCGAAAAGAATAAATACTACAGAAAATAGCTGAAACGTTGAACAATTTGATCTAAAGAATTGATTTGTTGAATGTGCTATACATCAATCGAACAATTCGATATATTTCTACAACAATTTCATTTTTATATATATTATTTAAGTAATGCCATACATTTTCTTCAAAAAAATCTGTACAATATTTTCTAAATTTTGATAGTTCAATAACTTCTTTTGAAAATATTGAACTTTCTAAAGACACGTTTCTCAACTAAACTTTTAATCCATAAAAGTAAATAAATGTTTCTTATATACATTTATAATATAAATGAAGAAATGTTTCTTATATATTTTTGTAAAGATTTAAAGCAATGCTTTGATTCATTTATTTAAAAATTTTCAAAAATGAGAAAATTTCATATTGTATTTTTAAAGTAACAAAAATACGCATTCACTTAATACTGATTTGCATAACTTTTTTGAAGAAATTATTTTAAAAAGTTAATTTTTTTGAAATCGATGACTATCTGGTAACTGTGCAATTATTTTATATGCATTACGAATAAGGAATTTTGTCATAAAGTTTCAAGAAACTAAATTAAAAATAAGTATTATTTTTATTGCTTTAAGTTACAGATAAGAAATTAATTTTTAAATGAAATTTTTCGACTCTTAAATATTTTATATTTGAAATCCTTCTCTGCTCTTAACAAAAATACTTAAAAGACGAAAATTTATTTATTCTTTCAATAAGGAAAATCGTCCCAATGTGTTGCAATATGGAGTTACAGTACTTCACAGGTTAAGTTGAAAGAAATTGTTTTACACACATTAATTATAACAAAGAATTTAATTGTTTCTTGTAATTTTAATATTTTCTCGTAGCATTTTATAAGTAAATTTCTTTTTGATTCTTAAAATTTCATAAAATAGACATCATCTCTGAACTACAGTAGAACCTCGATTATCCGGACTAATTGGGGATGAAGGTAGTCCGGATAAGGAAAAATCCGGATAATCGAAAATCCGGATAATAAAGGTCCGGATAATCGAGGTTCTACTGTATTTCATAATATGAATTTGTAATTAAAATGCAACTTAATACAAAATTGTTATCCATTAATCTTCTGAAAAATTCTCTAATAATCCATAAATTATTTTGAAATCACGCATTTATTTTGAAATTTTTAAAAATTAAATCGTATATTTAACAAATATATTTTATGAGAAAATAATTTTTCAAAAAAATTATTTTCTCATAAAATATATAGAAGTCAATGAAATTTAGTAATCCCGAGATCAAAAGACTTGAATGAAAAATCAAAATTTAGAAGTTACGATGGAAAATTATCTTTTAAATTAAAAATTAAAACATACAATAAAAGAATTTAGAGAAAAATTATTTATTTATTTAATAGTTTTTACAACTTTTTTCTCATTTCCAAAAATACAGTTAATAAAAATTCTTACAAATTCCCATAAAAGGTTTTCAATACGACTTTAAAAATGTTATTAATCAATCTATTTTCATTATTAAATTATTATTTGAAGTGGTTGTAATTGTAAAAAAAAGTTAATTTTGTTCATTAAGTTGACCTAAAAGATAAATGATCGTATCAAAATTTTTCAAAAAAGAAAAAAAATTGCAGACATATTATTTATTTATTTTAGTTACTAAAGATTTTCACCCTCACGTAACAATAAAACTTCAAAAAATAAAAACTGATCTCAAAATTAATCTGGAAAAACAAAGTTATTTATTACAGTAAAGGCAAATTCTAGTAAACACAAACAAATTATTTAATTTTTATTATCTTTTTATCTATTTTAATAAATTTTAATATCCACGTTTATATTCTATATATTTTATTAATCCAAAATAAAATAAATTAATATTGAATTTATTTAAAATAACCTTGAATTAAGAAATACTAGATAAAATGGAACAGGAATATTAAAATTTTTATCATCGTTCATATTGAAGGGTAATCCACCATTGCTTCTGTATATCCATTAACAGAAATATATCTTATTATGATATTTTAAGATTAACCAACCATAAGATAATTTAATAAAATTTTTTGATTTACTTTTAACATAAGACATTTTTCTTAAGAGATCTTAAAGTCCCTTATCTAGGACTTTAGTATATAATCTCCTCAGGGATATTAAAACAGATATTCCCTTCTCTAAATGAACCTGTATAACATGGATTCACTTAAAGATAATGTAAGAAATGGGAATACTTTAAGGCAAATGAATAATATCAAGAATAACGAGAAAGAATGCAATAACCTAAAGAATAGCTAGATAGCAAAGAGAGATAAGAATGCTTATTGCTGATATTATTGAAATTTCTATTATTACAGTGTATCAAAATCCCCATTTAAAAGAATTGCAATAAGATATATATTCCTTTACTTAGAGTCTAAATGTTATTATTTTCAACGTATGTAGTGCTGAAGCATGACCTTATGTAATGTTTTGAATGTATGGTTCTGGCGCATTCAAAATACAGTACACAGTTAAATTTGCATGCTCATAATCTATAGTTGCAAGGCATAGGTGTAAAGTTGAAAAAATTCTAATAGAAATATAGACGTATAAATTAAAAATCTGAAACGTCCTTCATTTTTTTTCTGCACTTAAAATGAAGAATAAAATTTTTGTGTTGCTTATTCGATTCTGAATTTCTCTTTCTTTTTATGAAAATCGTTTGAATTTTAAAAATAGAAGGCCGAAATGAATACGAACGAAGAAAATTATCAGAAATTTTTATACTAGAAATTTTATGAAGGATAATTACTATGATGATATTATTATTATCATTATGATTCCATAATGATAAACTTTTCATTATGGAACATTTTAAATATATGAACATTCCAAAGCACGACATATGATGAATATATATGATTAAGAGAATGGAATAGAAGAAAATGCTATCTTAAAGGTGAAGAAAGTGGAAGAAAAAGGGTTAAAATAACTAAAGCGAAGTGTAAGCAGCAAACTGGTGCTACTGATAATATGATAATATGGGCCAGTCTCTCCGTAATCTAGGTAGAAAGTTCAAAATATATGAAACACGTGCGTTTTTTTTTCCTAAAACATTTATTTTTTAATATCTCACACACGTGTGTGAGATATTGACGGGAAGGAGATTGTTTTTAGAGAAAAGATTTTTGCACCCATGTACTGTGAAGCAGTTAGAAAATCAAAAATGAAAATCAAAAATTATTCTGATGAATGAACAAAGGAGATCTGCGGCCCAAAAACAACTTGGATAATGTTATTTTATACTGGATTAGCTCTGAATGTATGGGAAATAAAAAGTTTTCACTGTGTTCAAAGGAAAGGACGTTATGCCAAAAATGAAGTTCAAACGTGAGCAAATTTTCCGACGAAAGTTTTGGTATGATAGCCATAAGTCCTCGTGGACGATCTCGAGTTTTCATCTCACTCATCTATACGAAATTGTAATACAGCTACAGAGTGCTATATGGAGTGTAAGAAGAGACTAGTTCCATCCTGAAAAAGCACTATCCTAATGGAGATTACGTATTTTGATCAGATATGGCAATATCCCATTACGCTCGAGATACAATTGCTTCGTTTGACTTACACGGAATATGGTACTGTACATTCCTCGTGCAAACAATGTGTTTAATGTACCCAACTGAGATCAGCCGAACGGTTTTAGTTCATGTTAAAGCAGGAGGATGGGAGGTTAATTCCGCCTAATACTTCACATGAGAATTCAGATCAAGCTCCGTCTATTTACGATTGAGGATTTCCAGAACTTTTTGAAATGTGTGAAAACAAAAATTCAAAAGACAGCAGACCACANATTTATAAATACGTATGTCAAGTTATATTTTTATTACGACGCAAAATATATTTAAGAGTTTACGACCACTGTGCCGGGTGAGACGTTGTTGAAACAAAAAATGTTATGCATTCCATCACGTACATAAAGTGTCGTAATTCGCCAAGTGCAAATCAGCAAATTCGTAAAATTTTTGTTTATTTTGAACAATCCGGATAATCGAAAATCCGGATAATAAAGGTCCGGATAATCGAGGTTCTACTGTATTTCATAATATGAATTTGTAATTAAAATGCAACTTAATACAAAATTGTTATCCATTAATCTTCTGAAAAATTCTCTAATAATCCATAAATTATTTTGAAATCACGCATTTATTTTGAAATTTTTAAAAATTAAATCGTATATTTAACAAATATATTTTATGAGAAAATAATTTTTCAAAAAAATTATTTTCTCATAAAATATATAGAAGTCAATGAAATTTAGTAATCCCGAGATCAAAAGACTTGAATGAAAAATCAAAATTTAGAAGTTACGATGGAAAATTATCTTTTAAATTAAAAATTAAAACATACAATAAAAGAATTTAGAGAAAAATTATTTATTTATTTAATAGTTTTTACAACTTTTTTCTCATTTCCAAAAATACAGTTAATAAAAATTCTTACAAATTCCCATAAAAGGTTTTCAATACGACTTTAAAAATGTTATTAATCAATCTATTTTCATTATTAAATTATTATTTGAAGTGGTTGTAATTGTAAAAAAAAGTTAATTTTGTTCATTAAGTTGACCTAAAAGATAAATGATCGTATCAAAATTTTTCAAAAAAGAAAAAAAATTGCAGACATATTATTTATTTATTTTAGTTACTAAAGATTTTCACCCTCACGTAACAATAAAACTTCAAAAAATAAAAACTGATCTCAAAATTAATCTGGAAAAACAAAGTTATTTATTACAGTAAAGGCAAATTCTAGTAAACACAAACAAATTATTTAATTTTTATTATCTTTTTATCTATTTTAATAAATTTTAATATCCACGTTTATATTCTATATATTTTATTAATCCAAAATAAAATAAATTAATATTGAATTTATTTAAAATAACCTTGAATTAAGAAATACTAGATAAAATGGAACAGGAATATTAAAATTTTTATCATCGTTCATATTGAAGGGTAATCCACCATTGCTTCTGTATATCCATTAACAGAAATATATCTTATTATGATATTTTAAGATTAACCAACCATAAGATAATTTAATAAAATTTTTTGATTTACTTTTAACATAAGACATTTTTCTTAAGAGATCTTAAAGTCCCTTATCTAGGACTTTAGTATATAATCTCCTCAGGGATATTAAAACAGATATTCCCTTCTCTAAATGAACCTGTATAACATGGATTCACTTAAAGATAATGTAAGAAATGGGAATACTTTAAGGCAAATGAATAATATCAAGAATAACGAGAAAGAATGCAATAACCTAAAGAATAGCTAGATAGCAAAGAGAGATAAGAATGCTTATTGCTGATATTATTGAAATTTCTATTATTACAGTGTATCAAAATCCCCATTTAAAAGAATTGCAATAAGATATATATTCCTTTACTTAGAGTCTAAATGTTATTATTTTCAACGTATGTAGTGCTGAAGCATGACCTTATGTAATGTTTTGAATGTATGGTTCTGGCGCATTCAAAATACAGTACACAGTTAAATTTGCATGCTCATAATCTATAGTTGCAAGGCATAGGTGTAAAGTTGAAAAAATTCTAATAGAAATATAGACGTATAAATTAAAAATCTGAAACGTCCTTCATTTTTTTTCTGCACTTAAAATGAAGAATAAAATTTTTGTGTTGCTTATTCGATTCTGAATTTCTCTTTCTTTTTATGAAAATCGTTTGAATTTTAAAAAATTAAACGATAACTTTTTACAAATTTTTTTGAGAATATAATTGTTTTATATTCAAATTTTAATCCAAAAATGTTGTATCAGAACTGGAATTAGATTTATTATGACCATAAACTATAAAATATATCAGGCATTGTTCCTCTACCAAATAATGTATGTAAAAACAGCAGGTCTTAAGCAACTGTTTCGCAGCGTAACGCCTCTAAGGATTTACACAACCTAATCGTAGGTTATGTGTAAATCCGACCTTGTGTTGGATGCATCTAAGAAATATTCTGTCTTTCTAAAAATATCAAATTGCTGAAGGCAATTTGATATATGTTGGAATGATGGAATTGAAAAAGTAGCATGAAATTGTGAAAAAATGATTTTTTAAGGTTAAATTCCGTTAAAATATCGAAATTTTAACTAAATTTATTAATTTTAATTTATTTTTCAACAATCCAACAGCAAATGACAGAATTTAAAAGAGGAAGAAAGTAAATAAAAGTTAATTTGAGGAATTGTTTATTGTCAAATAAAATATATTCATTTTGAATTTAGTTATATACAATTTTTATGAAAATGAAATATCAGAACGAAAGCTTAAATTTACGTCAATCAAAAATGTTGAGTAGGAAGTTTTAGTGAAAATCAAGAAGATCCCACGTCAAAACTCTCAATCTAAAACTTTAATCTATAGAAAAATTTTAAAAAACAATATCTTTACTTTGACTGAAATATTATCTCTTAACTCGAAATCAATGTTCAATTCCAAAAAATTCTCCTTTATCCTGTATATCTACTCTACATATAGCACATCAATCATTGTCATTCGTGTTTATTTGTGGATAAGAATCGTATCAAAGCCCATTTTCCTTTTCTTAGAAATCTTTCAGATTTCCAGAAATCCAAAAAATAAGTTTAACCGAGATATTTAATGTTATATTTTTCTTTTTATTAAGAATAGATTGGTTAATTTAGTTTCTGTCAGCAGTTCTCGATGGCTTTTAATCTTTTGATCAGAACATCTACAACTCTCATTGCTCTTGTTCTAATTTGCTGTTACTATAATCATTCCAGACAACTGCAGATGGTGGTTATATATATCTCGTAAAATATTTTATTATTGTTATTTCCAATGCCGAAAACAGCACTGGAATTTTGCAGCTGGAAAGCTTTCATTTCCAATTATTCTCTTCAGTGTTTGGTACATAAAAATGCCGCAAATTAAATTTATATTTAAAAAAATTGTGTTAAACAACACATATTAGTTATTGTTGCCAATCTCTAACTATAAAGATTAATTTGTTAACTGTAAATCATTAGAGCAACATGCTATGCCTTCTTTACAATGTCTTATCCATTATCAAACTTAATTCATTCTTGTGCCCGCTGTGTCTAAGTAGGGAATAGAAAGAATTCATCTACTTGTCTCCAATTCTACACGAGAATAAAAGTTAATTTGTCACTTGTTCAATATTCCAACCGTAATTACTTTAACGGGAAAGGTTATTGAACGTTGAGAAATCTAATCGAAGTCTCTCTCTGTGGATATTTATTATATTTTGCAATAAATTTAAATTCTATAANCTATTTTCATTATTAAATTATTATTTGAAGTGGTTGTAATTGTAAAAAAAAGTTAATTTTGTTCATTAAGTTGACCTAAAAGATAAATGATCGTATCAAAATTTTTCAAAAAAGAAAAAAAATTGCAGACATATTATTTATTTATTTTAGTTACTAAAGATTTTCACCCTCACGTAACAATAAAACTTCAAAAAATAAAAACTGATCTCAAAATTAATCTGGAAAAACAAAGTTATTTATTACAGTAAAGGCAAATTCTAGTAAACACAAACAAATTATTTAATTTTTATTATCTTTTTATCTATTTTAATAAATTTTAATATCCACGTTTATATTCTATATATTTTATTAATCCAAAATAAAATAAATTAATATTGAATTTATTTAAAATAACCTTGAATTAAGAAATACTAGATAAAATGGAACAGGAATATTAAAATTTTTATCATCGTTCATATTGAAGGGTAATCCACCATTGCTTCTGTATATCCATTAACAGAAATATATCTTATTATGATATTTTAAGATTAACCAACCATAAGATAATTTAATAAAATTTTTTGATTTACTTTTAACATAAGACATTTTTCTTAAGAGATCTTAAAGTCCCTTATCTAGGACTTTAGTATATAATCTCCTCAGGGATATTAAAACAGATATTCCCTTCTCTAAATGAACCTGTATAACATGGATTCACTTAAAGATAATGTAAGAAATGGGAATACTTTAAGGCAAATGAATAATATCAAGAATAACGAGAAAGAATGCAATAACCTAAAGAATAGCTAGATAGCAAAGAGAGATAAGAATGCTTATTGCTGATATTATTGAAATTTCTATTATTACAGTGTATCAAAATCCCCATTTAAAAGAATTGCAATAAGATATATATTCCTTTACTTAGAGTCTAAATGTTATTATTTTCAACGTATGTAGTGCTGAAGCATGACCTTATGTAATGTTTTGAATGTATGGTTCTGGCGCATTCAAAATACAGTACACAGTTAAATTTGCATGCTCATAATCTATAGTTGCAAGGCATAGGTGTAAAGTTGAAAAAATTCTAATAGAAATATAGACGTATAAATTAAAAATCTGAAACGTCCTTCATTTTTTTTCTGCACTTAAAATGAAGAATAAAATTTTTGTGTTGCTTATTCGATTCTGAATTTCTCTTTCTTTTTATGAAAATCGTTTGAATTTTAAAAATAGAAGGCCGAAATGAATACGAACGAAGAAAATTATCAGAAATTTTTATACTAGAAATTTTATGAAGGATAATTACTATGATGATATTATTATTATCATTATGATTCCATAATGATAAACTTTTCATTATGGAACATTTTAAATATATGAACATTCCAAAGCACGACATATGATGAATATATATGATTAAGAGAATGGAATAGAAGAAAATGCTATCTTAAAGGTGAAGAAAGTGGAAGAAAAAGGGTTAAAATAACTAAAGCGAAGTGTAAGCAGCAAACTGGTGCTACTGATAATATGATAATATGGGCCAGTCTCTCCGTAATCTAGGTAGAAAGTTCAAAATATATGAAACACGTGCGTTTTTTTTTCCTAAAACATTTATTTTTTAATATCTCACACACGTGTGTGAGATATTGACGGGAAGGAGATTGTTTTTAGAGAAAAGATTTTTGCACCCATGTACTGTGAAGCAGTTAGAAAATCAAAAATGAAAATCAAAAATTATTCTGATGAATGAACAAAGGAGATCTGCGGCCCAAAAACAACTTGGATAATGTTATTTTATACTGGATTAGCTCTGAATGTATGGGAAATAAAAAGTTTTCACTGTGTTCAAAGGAAAGGACGTTATGCCAAAAATGAAGTTCAAACGTGAGCAAATTTTCCGACGAAAGTTTTGGTATGATAGCCATAAGTCCTCGTGGACGATCTCGAGTTTTCATCTCACTCATCTATACGAAATTGTAATACAGCTACAGAGTGCTATATGGAGTGTAAGAAGAGACTAGTTCCATCCTGAAAAAGCACTATCCTAATGGAGATTACGTATTTTGATCAGATATGGCAATATCCCATTACGCTCGAGATACAATTGCTTCGTTTGACTTACACGGAATATGGTACTGTACATTCCTCGTGCAAACAATGTGTTTAATGTACCCAACTGAGATCAGCCGAACGGTTTTAGTTCATGTTAAAGCAGGAGGATGGGAGGTTAATTCCGCCTAATACTTCACATGAGAATTCAGATCAAGCTCCGTCTATTTACGATTGAGGATTTCCAGAACTTTTTGAAATGTGTGAAAACAAAAATTCAAAAGACAGCAGACCACAGAATAGATTCGAATTTGTTAAGTCGACAGATTGATCAAACATGTTTTCTTTAATTTATTTTACGTGCGTTGTTTATTTTATAACCCCACAACATCCAGAATTAATTCCTTTTTGTATTCCGAATGTTTAGTTTACACACTCTTAATGGATAGAAAGGGAGTATGAGGATCGAACGTCAGATGTAGTAACGAGAAAGAAGAAGAGGAAGGACAGGAATGCCACTCCGATCCTCAATGACTATAAGTATGAATGTTAAGATCGAGAGAAGAAATGATCTTAACATCTAGAGAAAAAGAATCGAGGAACGAGGCTTATGTTGGAGACCAAACATCATTCGCTCCGAATATAAAAGGCAGAAATAATCAGGAAGCCTAGAAGGAAAGAGAAACAAAGATAGACATGCAAAGCACGAAACTTCGTCATCTTCACAACACTCACGGACAAACAGTCGGAGCCTTTTAAGATTATTTCTATTTCTGCTTCAGTATTCTCTTTTCGAATAGAACTCGACCTAAAATGGATATCTATCACGGTAACCTATATTTTTTTCAAAATCAAATATTACTCAAAAAGGCTGCGTCTGTTTTTTAAACACTGGTCACGACAACAAGCAACAACACTCCCATTTTATCACTTGTTTAAGTGTGGACAAAATAAAGATGAACTAGATAGAATCTCGCCATAGTCTATATAGATGGAATGACACTATCCAGAAACTCTTATCAGATTTTCATTCATACAGAAACTGTTATATCATTCTATGATATTTTATCTGGTCTTACACAAGGCAATTTATCTTGTAAGTATTTTTTATACAGACGATAGTACAACAAAATACATCCGTATAAAATAAAACATAATTTTATTAGGAAAAATTTAAAAACTTTCATCATAAATTTTGAATAGATATTAAGGATCTGATTTAGTTCTATGAAGAAATTAGCATTTTCTATACTAGTAATTAGAAATTTAATTGAAGAAAATGCCAATTGTAAATTTGAAAATGAAAATTTCAACTTTGTTTGCTTTTACTATATTTACACCTCGTAAAAAATCTCGTTAGTTGCAAATAATCCCGGGTAATATTCAAATGACAAAGGATTATATAATTTTTATTAAAATTAATAATGAACCAAATGAAGAAGATTAACTTTAAGACAAACTTGTATCAAAGCTGAATATATCATTTATGCAATATAAAAAATTCAATAATCTAAAATGCAGAAATTACTTAATATTAATAAAAGATACGTATTGAAATTCAGTTGACATTTATTTAACTAAGATAGGATTCGTTTTTGAAAACGAGAAAGCATCATTCTGAATGTCAATTTAATATGCAAATGACGGTTGCATTCTCGATAACTAATAACAACTATAAACAACTACAACAACTTGAGCGGGACTTCGCCTATCATTTCCATATTATAATTTCCATTTTCAATGTTAACACGCCCACACTTCAATACCACGCTATACGCGTTGTGTCTTCCAAACACTTGTATTGCCTCGTGACTATCACGTTGAATTTTAAAAAATTACTCAACCAGACGTGGCGCCAGGCTTTCTACAAACTTTATTTGAAAAAATTTCTTGTTGAAATGCTTTTATTTAGAGTCAACAATTTACTACCATAATTTGGACTTAAATTACTTAAATTACGTTGTTAAATTCCTAAAAAAACTATCAAGAGATTTGAAATTATATCTTATATTTATATATATTTTAGACTCAAGATTTATATATATAAAAATCTTTCTACATAATATATTTTAATTTTTAGTAAAAATATTATAAA
>NW_019387039.1:0-15499 GCF_000671375.1 Centruroides sculpturatus | reverse complement strand
TTTTTAAAATATTGAAATGGAGATTTAAAAGCAATTATAGTAAATAGAGATTTATATATGTCAATGTTACAAGTAGAGAACTCTGTTTAATAATACTAGATCATAGTTATTGATAGATCATAGTTATTAGAGTATTGAATTTTGTTGCTGGAATGTTATAGAAGGCGTTGTTTTCTTATATTATGTTATTGATATTGTCACAGCCTCTTTTGACTATCTTAAAACTACTTAATAAATTCTTTCATTCTATTATTAAGATAAAATAAACAAAAATCCCTTGCCAAGAATTCTTTTTGTTTTCATGCATTCATCTATTAGTTTTATTTTCTTTATCTCAAATATTAACAGCAGCAAGAACAGTACTGTTAAAACATCATTCAAATAATTTTTTTCACTTTGTATTAGTGATGACTAACATTCCTTAATACAATTAATTAGAACTGATTTATTTTGTTACTATATTTAAAATATAATCAAAAACAATAAACTTCACACATGCACACATTGCACAGTCTGTATCCATGGATTCTGCAATTATGACTTCAACCAACTGTGGATTAGAAATATTTGGAAAAAAAAAATCTAGAAAATTCCAAAAATGTAAGACTAGAATTTGCCTGTATTTTAAATATTCTATGTATTTCTCTTTTAGGACATTAAAAAGCAACTATAAGTTATGGAAGGAGGAAAATGTTGCTGACATGTACTATATATAGTTACACCTACGATAGTTGCCTGTATACTGAACATGTATGCTTTTATTTTCCTTGTCATTATTCCCTAAATAATACAGCATAATAACTATTTACGTCATATTAGGTATTATAAGTAATCTAATGATGATTTATACAGGAAAATATGTAACAGGCTATATGTAAATAAAGTATCATTTTATACAAGGGGCTTGAACTACTTTGGATTTTGATATCTTCAGATGATCCTGGAGCCAGATACAAAGAGATGACTATTTCTATTTATGTATGCATGTATGTACAGTACATATGTGTATAAATATATATGCAAAAATGGATTTCCATTGCTACAGCTCTTAGCCAATCAGCAGAGACCAAGGCATATTTTATAAAGATCATTCAAAAACACAAATGCCCTTTAGCATTAGTTCAATTTTAAAATCATCTGAACCTGTAGCTATTTTTAGTGCTTAGATTTCAAACATTCAGTTATTCTGTATATCTCATTATTTCATTCAGTTCATTTATTTTTGTTTTGTTTCAATTAATTTTGGTGTTAATTAATGAAGTTATTCTTTGGTTGTTTGTTGTGTACTACATTCTTGTGAAGAAATTTAAGTGCTTTATTTATAGCATTGTCATTATTCTGTGACTATATAATAATAATAATAATACATACAAGGTAATTCTAAATTATTGTCCAGATTTCAGTGTCCTATAATTTTTCAATCAGAAACAAACTAAAACTGCTTACAAAATATGAAAGTGTAACTCAGTTTATTACATAAAAATCAATACTAAAGAATGCTAAACAATTTCAACATGTGTGCCTTTCTTGCTATATACTATTTCTAAGCAATGATCAATTTCTCTTCAATCTTCTTTAGCATTTGTAGTACAACTGTCTTTATCACAACAACAATTCTGTGAGATTGTATAAAAGCAGAGATCTTATAAAAAATATCCTTCATATATCTGCGTAAGAAGAAAGTAATGGTATAATACTAAGTAAAAGCAGAGGTCATTAAATAGGTCCCTCGTATCCACCTGAATGATCAGGAAAATGCATGTCAAGAAATTCTTAAAGTGGTAGTCTACTAGCTTTCTGGAATACATCTGATCAATGATCTGATACATAAGATGTGTTGCCTCATCACTAAAGATAATTTTCATTAGCTTTGAATTCTGACAAAGTATCTTTCTCAAATCAAAACAGTGATGCCTATTGTCCAACTATAAATCTGCAATTTATAGGCAAAGAGGTAAAGGTGATTATGAACAACCTTCCAATCTTTGTGGTATACTTAACTGCAAAGAAACTTGTCTAATTAATTTTTGTGGGTTTTGAGAAAAGATTTCCTAGATTCAATAAATGTCTTCCTGCTCCTGTTTTTAGTGTCAAACATTAACAGTCTCTTGAAATTGCTTTAACCAATGTCAAATAGCATTATTTGAAGATGATCTCCATATCTAGTTTTGTAACAATTTTGCATTGTAATAACAAACCGTTCCACAACATCAACATACACACTGGCCATTTTAACAAATGACATCATCATATTTCCCAGACAACAACAGGGAGAGCACTGTATTTCCAAATAAAACTTTGAGTTACACTTTCATATTCTATAAGCAGTTTTATTTTGTTTTTTCCAGTCAAAAAAATATAAAATATAAAATTCCAGCAATAATTTAGAATCACCTTATATATTCAGTAAAATTAATAAGCTTAATTCTGTTTTTAATTAATACCAACTGAACAATTTGAATTTATTGAATTTTAAAGCATTGAAATCTGCATCTTTAAGAACCTTCCATGTAATATTTAACTGCATTGAATAAAATTACAATTTAGCAAAACACATCCCCCAAAAAAATTTTTTTTTGCTTCTGAAAAATGGAATTGCTATTTTAATATTTTAAAAACTATTGAATACATAAAATACATGCAAAATAACTTGATACTATCTGAATGTAGCAAGTAGTTAATTACTAACTAAAATGTAATTTTAAATATCAATACACTAATACCACAATTAATATTAGCATTTATGTCTTAAAATCTCTATTCCTTGTGCAATCAATTCTTTAATTTCATCAAAACATTATACAATCAAACTTCCAAATTTTCAATGATGATAAACAAATGCTGCAGAAGAATCAGCCTAATATTCTAAACATATTGTCAAGGCAGTTTCTTTGTAGATTATTCAAATCTTATCACTTCATAGATGCCTTTTTAATAAAAATGCATCTACAAAGCAATTAAATTAATATTACATACAGAAAACTTTTCCAATATTCTGAACAGTTCAAATTTATAGAGACTCACTTTAAAATGTAAAATTACTTTATTATAATACTTCAAAGCAAATTTAGGTAATAATTAAGTAGACTGATAATTTTATAAATAAAAATTCTGCTGTGATCCACTAATAATATGTTCATTATGTGCAATTTATAAGAAAAGAAAGATTTATAACTAATTTTTTTTAATGTTAATCTTGGATCAAACTGAATATGAATCCTTCATATGTTTAGAAATCTTTTTACATCTTAATTTCTCTTCTATTAGTACATGAAATACTAGGGCTATGTAATATCTTATGCTTACATATTTAATGTACAAATTTGTTAACAAAATTACTTATTTGGTTCTTTTTCTGATTTGAATTGGAGTTTTTATAGTACCTTCCAACTTATTCAGTTTACTCTAGTTACAAACACAATAGCATTAACATTATTTGTTTATATTTTAGAACACTCAGTATCAGCATAAAATATGATGGCTACAGGAAAGCAATAAGTACAAACTTATATGTAAAACTTATAATCACAACTTTATACACATCAAATTGAATTACAAACATACACACAAAAGAATTTTTAACACCACACTTACTATGAAATTTTTAAAATTATGAAATATTTATTTAAAAAAAAGCATGAAATTAGCTATTATTACATTTAAAGCCATGTTATTATAACTATAATAATATTGATAACTGCTGCATAATAGTGAAATACTTTATGAAGTGCTAAATTTGCTAAATAACATATCTGAAAAAAATGATCAATTTTTACTTTATAATGGCAAATAACTAAAAAGAAAAGGGAGGGTAACTATTAGATAATAGATTCAAACAGTTGATGTTTAGAAAAACAACCCAACACAATGCCAGATGAAGCTAACCCAATCTGACAGTTGCTGACAAATATTGAATATATCTGTGATGTCAATACATAAAACAACCATGTTTGTTTTTGTCATCTTTTAAAAGTATCCAATAACAATGTAACATAAATAAATTTCAAACTGACTTTCATACACAAGTAATTCAAAATATAGAAGGAAAAAAAGTAGGCCAATATAAATTATACTATCAAATAACCACAGCAGGTAAAAAAATGCAATTAGCAAGTGATAAATTCAAAACAGCTGATCTTTAGTAAACTGATTCAAACAATCATCACAACAGTTGAGCCTTTTCTATTTTAAACAACTCAACAATACAGTTTACATTACATGAACAGATCTTTCCTGTGTTTTGAATTGATTGGAGTTTTTTACATGTGATACCAATATTAAAAGTTTTGTTTGAACAAATTTAATTAATTTAAAAAAAATCAACTAATCTTATTTTCAGTTATTAAAACCAGTTTTCAAAACTCAATGATAGGAATATTTCAAAAATAATAAACATAGGTTTATAATTTAAATCTAAAATAATGCATAATGTAATTAATTATTGTTTATAAACATATAAAGTAACATCACTTAACAATATATCAAGCAATGGAAACTATCCATTTGTAGTCTGTCTCTGGAAAGAATGGGCTTGTCAATGTCCAAATGGAAGATCAATGTCATGCATGATGTTGCTTCAGGTAAACCAATCAGCACATTCCCTAATGATGCCAGCACTTTTCACTTAATATGTCAGGCAATGTGTAAATTTTTATTTTATTTTCTCTCACTAGATGGTATAACAACTTTTTCTTTGTGTTAATTTTTTATAGCATGTATTAACTGTAAAGAATCACACATTTAACAACTACTATAACAAACTTCCTCATATTCTAATACAAGAACATGAAGCTTTCATAACACTGTTTATGACAATGACATGTTTAACAAATGAGAAAGAAACTGGAAGTAACTTGCCACAACTAAGCAATCAATAGTTGATGCTTATTGGTTAATACCAAAGTTGATTCTTTTTGTAGACAGACTATAACTCTGAACTAAAACATTTTAGCAGTTTGTTAAACAAAATATTCAAAAAAATTCCTTAAATTTTATCAAGCATAACAATTCAACAATCAAATCAGGAAAATTTTCATTTAGTTTGTTGATAATAACTAATTAAGAATTATATCAAATTTTGGAAATGTACAACTTATAAATTTGTTATATTTTTTCTCTTAAGTATAAATCAGTGTTTCTCAACGGGGGCAATATCGCCCCCCCATGTGGGCATTTTTCCATGCTGAGGGGGCGATTAGTAACAATTTATATTTTGGGGGCAAAAAACATTTTTTTGGGCGATAGAGTAAAACATTATATTAATAATAATTAGATATTTTATTTGTTATATCGTACAATAATTAAACAAATAACATTATACTAGTCACTAGTCTATTCAATGCAGTACAAATTTAGCGTTAGCCTTGGCCCTCGGCATCAGAATTTTGAAGTGAAGGGGGCGATATTTCGTAACAGTTTTATTGAAGGGGCGACGATTCGTTAGAGGTTGAGAAACACTGGTGTAAATGTTACTGAGAATTTTACAGAAAAATTAAAAAATACAGCTTTCAAAAATATTTTTAGCAACTTTATGAAGTTTATATTTGTATAAAACCATTTTGAATATATCAGATAAATTATTTTCAGGCTAAAATTTTTATTTTAAAAATTTTTTGAATGTACCTATGAATACATAATTAATGTAATATTACAACCCAGATAAACAGTAGAATCGAAATTTTAGACATAACTTACTATTTGCTTGCTCTGACAAATACTTTGTTGCTTAATTACCCAAAACCAATAAATTATTATACATGAATATATGCTATGTTTGATACACAGAAATACAAATGAAAATTATTTTCCAACTTGTAATATAAAATCAATTAAATTTAAAAATTATATTAATTAACTACAACTTTTTCGTTTCTGAATGTTAACATTCAAGAACAAAAATTTTAAATAATGTTCAAATTAAATTAAATTAAAAAAAAACATTATTTCCAATTATTCTTGATTTATAATTGAAGAAACATCTCACAAGATTGATTTAGAAAATAATTAAGCTTGTATTTACTATTCAACAAAAAATTCTAAAAACTTAGTACAAGTAATAAAATTAAATAATTTCTGAAGACAATTTGAATTTACAAAAACTAAGTTCTGATGATAAGTTTATTTACAATTAAAAAAATCAAGGATGACAAAATTTTAAAATAATAGCTATTATTAATTTTGTTCATTAGCAAAATTCTTGAAGAATATTAAATCATTATAATTTCCTCCAACAAGCTGCTGAAATTGAATACAAATTAAACATAAAATTCCTCCCAAAAAACTGAATTTAAAACTCCATTGATATGTTTTGATATCTTTAGGAATTTAATGTGTTCTAAAAGCATATATATAATATATATATATATATATATAACAGTAAAACAGTACCAAGAGATAATTTAAGAGGTAATTTAAAAATGTGGTATTTATATAATTATAAAACATTCAATCTAAAAATAAATTTGAAGTTTATTTTTTCTAACAGATAGACCATTTCATGTTGCATCAAAATAAAAATTCCTCTTAAAATATAAAGGAATTTAAAAAATCAAAAAAATTAATTACTTTTATATATTTTTATATTAAAAAATTCAAGGTGCAGCTACATATCTTCTATTGAAAAAAATATCTGTTAGCAATAACATTAATTATTCACATACAGCAGAATTTTTCTAATCTGGTACAGTAGATATAATACATAAAATTGTTAATTAATAAAATATCTCATTATTTGTTAATTATATAGAAAAACATTTTACAGATATTTGAATAAATTAAAGCTAACCAAAATTTTGCAATATATTCATGCAACATTAACACATTTATACATATTAAACTTATAATTTTTAACATTAATTATTATAATATGAAATATACTTAAATGAATTAATAAATGCAAACATTATTTAAAGAAAAAAAATTTTAAGTTCATCATCTACCAATTACCAGAAACAAAATTCTGCTGTGATGAAAAAAAGAAATACTTTCACTTAAGCCTGAACTGCTGTTTACATACCTACTATTAGAGGCAAAATATATGAATGAAGTTCAATTTTCACTCCTGCATATAAAAGAAATTAAACAAATCATCATTATAAATTTACTAAATGATTAGTATTTGTATAAGAAAAAAAAAACCTAAAAAAATTCATTTGTGTCTTTTTTTTTTAATGTATACATATATGATATGGATACTCAAAATTTAAATATTTAGAAAATACTTATTTCACATATTGAGTAAAAACAAAATGAGAAACATTATTATTCTGTTATGTATTGATTCACTATAAAAAAATTTATATATAGTAATAAATTTGGTTAATATTATAAGTGCTATAAAATTCATCCAAAACCACAATCCCAGCAGTACAAGTTGGAATATAATTTTCATCTACAAGGTTATCTTACCGAATTTAAATTAATTTAAAAAATTTAATATTTTAACCGAACTATAATTTGTATAAATACAGAAAAACTTCACATTTGACTTATGTTTATTTTTGTAAATTTTAAATTATTGCAAAATGCCAATTGATAAGAATTATACAAGATATCTAAATAATTTTTTTTCTTTTAACTAACAAATCCTGATTATATATATTCTATAGTATATATTAAAGATAATATATTCTTGATATGAAATATCTATTAAACATATAAATGATTTTAATGAACAACTGTCAAACAGACCTGGAAACCAATTTGTACATTTAAAAAAATTCAAAGCTAAGTCATAATCACGTTGTTTATTTAACAATTTTGAAGAAATTCTAAGAATATATTTCTCAGAAAATTCATATTTAAACAATTAAAACATGGATGATTAAGTTAACATTTCTATATAAATCTAAGTTTAAACTTTGCTTATCTTCACTGTAAATAAAAAATCAAAAGGATGTTTCAATTAAATCATTGCAATGTGCATTTAATATAGAATATAAATTAGATGTAAGAAGTTAATGTAATAATTCATTTATGTATGATCAATTTAGTTCATTTAAAGTTTTTTTTTTGACCTTAGGGATTAAAATTTTCATTCATTCCAATACAAAATACATCCAATAATCAAATAAGACTTTGTATATGTAATCGAGCTACTTTATATGATTTGGAATTGGATTAAATTCGTTAAATGAATGTAAACTTGTAAGATAAATGATTTTTTTCGCATCGAGGCCAGTGACACTTTTGACCAAAATGGCCGACGGCAGTTCACATCTATCTGCCCGGTATCTCTTTCATGGTCTTTTACACCATTAATATTCTTCGTATATATAATAATACGAAGCTTTAACGAAACTACGTTTATCGTATTTTGTGTTGAACTTATTAATGTACAATTATAATATATTTAAATAGGTTTAATCGTGTTTTAAACATAGTTACTTTTGTTCACTCACCGAAGCAGTCGCTTTGTCCAAAATTACGCAGAAGAATACCCACAATCCTTAGCGACGAGACTAGTCACGTGAGCGGGTGAAAATATTTTCGGAGTTTCGATATAGAGATTGTTTCCATTTGTATTTACGATTTTTATTTTGAAATTGCATTTATCAGAAAGATAGTGGTGATTATTATTATTGTTTTGTGACGCATTGCAATCGTCAGCAATCCGTCTTTTTTTTTATACGGGATTGAATTGCAAATAGTCTACGCTTGTTTCCTGTTTGCCGCTGTGTTTAGGAGTTTTATCATGTTTACACTTTCTTAATATAAAATCTTAATTTTTTTTATATGAAGATAAAATATTACGTGTCGCTAATGTTGATGGAACGTCAGTAAAGCAAAGTTATGAGATGTATTCGAATAAAAATTGAAGATCTATATAGTGCATTTGAAAGTTAGGTGAAAGGATTTCCTTTCATCCCAAACAGCATTTATTATGCCTGTTTTTTTTTTAAGTCATTTTACTGTAATTTGAATGTAATACTATGCGTATTTTAGCCATTGAAGGATAAGTATCAGTCGAATTTTATTGTTGGAAGAGTGTCATGTAAGTGAGCGTTGTTGTTTGAAAATGTCAGCTGTAAAAATGATATTCACATTTCTATTATGGTTAATTGTTTGATAAATCGTTTCGGTATCCATTGAATGCTCCCAATAAAGATTATCGAGTGAATGTTGTCTTAATTCGTATTTCTGCAATGCAATAGTCTCTGTTATCCGCCGAAGCTTTTACATAAGCTCATCAATTTTTGCAATTGTTTTGAAAATAATGTTGCTTGTCTCGTAGGATTGTCTTCTACAGGTGCTCGTGTTCGTCTAGAACAAAAACGTAGAAACTAATCTTTAATAGCTGTTTTTCCCAAATATATTCACCATATAGGCATTACGTTTGAGCCGCAAAAAACAAATCATGCTGATTTATTTGAATATTTTCATGATATATATAATTCATTGGAAACGTAATAAGATGATTCTTGAATGAATAACTCCAACTAAATATTGGTAGTATCTAATTCCTTAAATTGATTATAGTGATGTTCATTTATGATAAAAGTTACGGCCATTTAATCTCAAATAATCACTTTCGTTGCGTAATTTTTTTTTAAATATTTGACTTCTTGGGAACTAAGAGAGCCTTTTTCCATGGTCATCATGGGTTCGGCCGGATGGTGAGAGACGGGCCCGACATGTATGGGATAGATTACCCATGAAAAATTCCTCGATGGCCAAGGCGGCTAAAGTGTAAATCAAACTTTAGTTTGATAATATTTTCTGAAGTTTTATTTGCTACATAATCTGTACAAATACAGTCAAATAATTTTTCAATCAATCAAAATATCGGAGACAACTGTGTTTGATACTGGGTACTTTAATTCTATATATATAAATGAGGATGTTTGTTTGTTCGCTATGCACGCTCAGGCCGTTCGACCTATTGCTACGAAACTCGGCAGTTATAATAACTGCTTAAATGCTTTTAACTTAGATCATATTGTTCATCCCATTCAAAATTATCAATTGAATTTCTATACATCAATTAATTTCTGTCTACATTTGATTGCTGACTTTACACATCTATTGCAAAAAAATTTAATAAAATAATTAACTAAATATAATTCATACAAAAAATTATATGATATATTATATTCACTGAATTACTGCGACAATGATATAGCGCGAAATACATGCACCATTACGCCATTACTGCGACAGGTAGCAAATAGCATTTGCCTGCGCGGAGTGTAGTAGTGTTTTGGCCATGTACATCATACTTTTCCTCTTAGCAATAGAGTCGTGCCGGTTATGTGTCTAACTCCGTTCGGGGAAAAATTTTTCAATTGAAACAACACGACTTTAGGTACAAATCGGTAGTTCATATATAGTTAATCTGATCCTCTTTCTCTTACGATTTCCATGTCTGATCGCGACTTTCATCTAACTCCGTTCTCAAGATTAAAGAAGGACAGACAGGGACGGACGACAGTGGGAATTTATAGGTCTAAAAGTTTTTCAAATTGCACACCAATAAGTTCTTTCCAGTAACCGAGTGGATAAAACCACCGAACACAGGTAGTCGGTTGTGGGTTACCGCGTGGCCAACGGACTGGCCACGTGGAGTCTTCTGGGTTTTCTTCGCGTTACTAACACCTAAGTAAGGGCCAGCTTTACATAAAAGTCTTCTTGAGATGCACCCTCCTCGGTAGATCGCTCATGTGTCGCATTGCCGTAACCAAATAAACCGAACTAATTCGAATAGTTTTTCTTTAAAAGCGATATTTACGAGGACATACTTAACTACTACAAGTATTGGACACCCCGCCCCCTCCGCTGATTTCATCTTCTCTTATCAACTTACTGCTTAAAGGTATTCTAACGTTCAGCCAATTAATATAAGTGCAACGATTTTAAGGTAAAAAGTAGAGCTCAAAGTTTTTTTTGGTCGATGTTTATTTCTCCGATTTATGATATATAATAAATATATAAATCAAATACTATAAGAGTTAGAAGTACGAAATAATCTAATAGGCCTAATTTCAGTCAATAATGAGAGTTTTCAAAAAAAAAAAAAAAGATCTTCGCAGATTTATGTTTGGGTAGATAGTGATTTAGCGCCAAACTCAAATTAAAAAATGAGAAATAGACTATAAGTAATAGATATGTATATATCCATGGTGCGGTTTACTTTATATTACTTTTAAAAAATCAATTTTTCAAAAATATTTCCTCAAAATTGATGAAAAAACTTTATGGGTTAATTGTACNAAATTTAAGTGCTTTATTTATAGCATTGTCATTATTCTGTGACTATATAATAATAATAATAATACATACAAGGTAATTCTAAATTATTGTCCAGATTTCAGTGTCCTATAATTTTTCAATCAGAAACAAACTAAAACTGCTTACAAAATATGAAAGTGTAACTCAGTTTATTACATAAAAATCAATACTAAAGAATGCTAAACAATTTCAACATGTGTGCCTTTCTTGCTATATACTATTTCTAAGCAATGATCAATTTCTCTTCAATCTTCTTTAGCATTTGTAGTACAACTGTCTTTATCACAACAACAATTCTGTGAGATTGTATAAAAGCAGAGATCTTATAAAAAATATCCTTCATATATCTGCGTAAGAAGAAAGTAATGGTATAATACTAAGTAAAAGCAGAGGTCATTAAATAGGTCCCTCGTATCCACCTGAATGATCAGGAAAATGCATGTCAAGAAATTCTTAAAGTGGTAGTCTACTAGCTTTCTGGAATACATCTGATCAATGATCTGATACATAAGATGTGTTGCCTCATCACTAAAGATAATTTTCATTAGCTTTGAATTCTGACAAAGTATCTTTCTCAAATCAAAACAGTGATGCCTATTGTCCAACTATAAATCTGCAATTTATAGGCAAAGAGGTAAAGGTGATTATGAACAACCTTCCAATCTTTGTGGTATACTTAACTGCAAAGAAACTTGTCTAATTAATTTTTGTGGGTTTTGAGAAAAGATTTCCTAGATTCAATAAATGTCTTCCTGCTCCTGTTTTTAGTGTCAAACATTAACAGTCTCTTGAAATTGCTTTAACCAATGTCAAATAGCATTATTTGAAGATGATCTCCATATCTAGTTTTGTAACAATTTTGCATTGTAATAACAAACCGTTCCACAACATCAACATACACACTGGCCATTTTAACAAATGACATCATCATATTTCCCAGACAACAACAGGGAGAGCACTGTATTTCCAAATAAAACTTTGAGTTACACTTTCATATTCTATAAGCAGTTTTATTTTGTTTTTTCCAGTCAAAAAAATATAAAATATAAAATTCCAGCAATAATTTAGAATCACCTTATATATTCAGTAAAATTAATAAGCTTAATTCTGTTTTTAATTAATACCAACTGAACAATTTGAATTTATTGAATTTTAAAGCATTGAAATCTGCATCTTTAAGAACCTTCCATGTAATATTTAACTGCATTGAATAAAATTACAATTTAGCAAAACACATCCCCCAAAAAAATTTTTTTTTGCTTCTGAAAAATGGAATTGCTATTTTAATATTTTAAAAACTATTGAATACATAAAATACATGCAAAATAACTTGATACTATCTGAATGTAGCAAGTAGTTAATTACTAACTAAAATGTAATTTTAAATATCAATACACTAATACCACAATTAATATTAGCATTTATGTCTTAAAATCTCTATTCCTTGTGCAATCAATTCTTTAATTTCATCAAAACATTATACAATCAAACTTCCAAATTTTCAATGATGATAAACAAATGCTGCAGAAGAATCAGCCTAATATTCTAAACATATTGTCAAGGCAGTTTCTTTGTAGATTATTCAAATCTTATCACTTCATAGATGCCTTTTTAATAAAAATGCATCTACAAAGCAATTAAATTAATATTACATACAGAAAACTTTTCCAATATTCTGAACAGTTCAAATTTATAGAGACTCACTTTAAAATGTAAAATTACTTTATTATAATACTTCAAAGCAAATTTAGGTAATAATTAAGTAGACTGATAATTTTATAAATAAAAATTCTGCTGTGATCCACTAATAATATGTTCATTATGTGCAATTTATAAGAAAAGAAAGATTTATAACTAATTTTTTTTAATGTTAATCTTGGATCAAACTGAATATGAATCCTTCATATGTTTAGAAATCTTTTTACATCTTAATTTCTCTTCTATTAGTACATGAAATACTAGGGCTATGTAATATCTTATGCTTACATATTTAATGTACAAATTTGTTAACAAAATTACTTATTTGGTTCTTTTTCTGATTTGAATTGGAGTTTTTATAGTACCTTCCAACTTATTCAGTTTACTCTAGTTACAAACACAATAGCATTAACATTATTTGTTTATATTTTAGAACACTCAGTATCAGCATAAAATATGATGGCTACAGGAAAGCAATAAGTACAAACTTATATGTAAAACTTATAATCACAACTTTATACACATCAAATTGAATTACAAACATACACACAAAAGAATTTTTAACACCACACTTACTATGAAATTTTTAAAATTATGAAATATTTATTTAAAAAAAAGCATGAAATTAGCTATTATTACATTTAAAGCCATGTTATTATAACTATAATAATATTGATAACTGCTGCATAATAGTGAAATACTTTATGAAGTGCTAAATTTGCTAAATAACATATCTGAAAAAAATGATCAATTTTTACTTTATAATGGCAAATAACTAAAAAGAAAAGGGAGGGTAACTATTAGATAATAGATTCAAACAGTTGATGTTTAGAAAAACAACCCAACACAATGCCAGATGAAGCTAACCCAATCTGACAGTTGCTGACAAATATTGAATATATCTGTGATGTCAATACATAAAACAACCATGTTTGTTTTTGTCATCTTTTAAAAGTATCCAATAACAATGTAACATAAATAAATTTCAAACTGACTTTCATACACAAGTAATTCAAAATATAGAAGGAAAAAAAGTAGGCCAATATAAATTATACTATCAAATAACCACAGCAGGTAAAAAAATGCAATTAGCAAGTGATAAATTCAAAACAGCTGATCTTTAGTAAACTGATTCAAACAATCATCACAACAGTTGAGCCTTTTCTATTTTAAACAACTCAACAATACAGTTTACATTACATGAACAGATCTTTCCTGTGTTTTGAATTGATTGGAGTTTTTTACATGTGATACCAATATTAAAAGTTTTGTTTGAACAAATTTAATTAATTTAAAAAAAATCAACTAATCTTATTTTCAGTTATTAAAACCAGTTTTCAAAACTCAATGATAGGAATATTTCAAAAATAATAAACAGAGGTTTATAATTTAAATCTAAAATAATGCATAATGTAATTAATTATTGTTTATAAACATATAAAGTAACATCACTTAACAATATATCAAGCAATGGAAACTATCCATTTGTAGTCTGTCTCTGGAAAGAATGGGCTTGTCAATGTCCAAATGGAAGATCAATGTCATGCATGATGTTGCTTCAGGTAAACCAATCAGCACATTCCCTAATGATGCCAGCACTTTTCACTTAATATGTCAGGCAATGTGTAAATTTTTATTTTATTTTCTCTCACTAGATGGTATAACAACTTTTTCTTTGTGTTAATTTTTTATAGCATGTATTAACTGTAAAGAATCACACATTTAACAACTACTATAACAAACTTCCTCATATTCTAATACAAGAACATGAAGCTTTCATAACACTGTTTATGACAATGACATGTTTAACAAATGAGAAAGAAACTGGAAGTAACTTGCCACAACTAAGCAATCAATAGTTGATGCTTATTGGTTAATACCAAAGTTGATTCTTTTTGTAGACAGACTATAACTCTGAACTAAAACATTTTAGCAGTTTGTTAAACAAAATATTCAAAAAAATTCCTTAAATTTTATCAAGCATAACAATTCAACAATCAAATCAGGAAAATTTTCATTTAGTTTGTTGATAATAACTAATTAAGAATTATATCAAATTTTGGAAATGTACAACTTATAAATTTGTTATATTTTTTCTCTTAAGTATAAATCAGTGTTTCTCAACGGGGGCAATATCGCCCCCCCATGTGGGCATTTTTCCATGCTGAGGGGGCGATTAGTAACAATTTATATTTTGGGGGCGAAAAACATTTTTTTGGGCGATAGAGTAAAACATTATATTAATAATAATTAGATATTTTATTTGTTATATCGTACAATAATTAAACAAATAACATTATACTAGTCACTAGTCTATTCAATGCAGTACAAATTTAGCGTTAGCCTTGGCCCTCGGCATCAGAATTTTGAAGTGAAGGGGGCGATATTTCGTAACAGTTTTATTGAAGGGGCGACGATTCGTTAGAGGTTGAGAAACACTGGTGTAAATGTTACTGAGAATTTTACAGAAAAATTAAAAAATACAGCTTTCAAAAATATTTTTAGCAACTTTATGAAGTTTATATTTGTATAAAACCATTTTGAATATATCAGATAAATTATTTTCAGGCTAAAA
>NW_019387038.1:0-15447 GCF_000671375.1 Centruroides sculpturatus | reverse complement strand
ATTGTATTTTATAATCTGAAATACATTTATTTCGTATTATTCAGGAGAGGTGTAACAAGAGTTTTTAGGCTTTTTGTTTGTTTGAAAAAGTTCAGAAAAACAACAGTTTGATTATTCTTGCTGTAATTTCCATAATAATGCATAGAGATGATGCGTCAATTTACGATATGGCACTTTAAAAATATAAGAATCGTGGTAAAGCGTGTTAAAAAGATAATATGCCTATAAGGAGATTGTTTGGACATTGACTATTGGAGGTGTCCCAAACCGTTTTGAGTTTACAACAATTTTTTCTTGAGTGAAATAATCGTTAGAAATTATAAATATNCCAAACCGTTTTGAGTTTACAACAATTTTTTCTTGAGTGAAATAATCGTTAGAAATTATAAATATTAAAAATATCAATAAATTAAACGTTTTTTTTTTTTTTAAATTTTACATATAAACTAAAATGTTAACAATTTATTTACTTAAATTTTAAATACTGTGGTTTCATAGTCTGAGATATTTGCATCCCTTTGGTGTTGTTTCAATTAATTACAAGTGATTTACTCGGAACTGAACACGTGCTTTCTTCAATATCTCAAGATTACAGAGTCACACTTGAATAACAATGTAATGTAAAATACCTCGGTCGACTGTGGACTATTTCGTCATGAAACGAAGAATCGCTCCGTTTGTGTTTCATGCTCATATATACGAAGTTATTTCATGTAATAAGTTTCCAGTTCCTAGTGAATCACCCTGTATTTTTATTACTATAATTATTAATATTAAATATTTATTTTTTCAGTAAAATAAAGTGAAAAAGTATTTCCACAAATATTTTCATGAAAGTAATTTGATTATATATCATAAGACCCATAAATATTGTTTTGTTAAGAGCTCTTTGAGTTTCAATTCTATTAAATATTACAAGATAAAACAAGAATGAAAGATGAAATTAGTTTTAATTTAATAATTTATTATTCACTTTTTATTTGTTTTTTACTTTTAATAAATATATTAACTTTGATTGTAATGTTTAATTTATAAAATCAAATATACGACCTCACCAACGTCACTATTCTTCGAACAATATTTTAAAACTATTTTATCCCGTTTTATTCTGGTGGCACCTGGTCCATTAGTACTAAAATGCGATTGCATATCCTACACTGTTTACTAGTAGAAAATATCTTACACTATTTATTAATAGAAATGTAAGATATGCGGTTGCACATCTTACCTTTCTACTTCTATGTCTTCAAATATGTCTCTCATTATTCATTCATTGTATGTGTTAAACAGGGATAGAACAATTCACATTCGTATCTTACTCTACTTGTGTCATTTTCCTATCTTACTTTTGCTTGTAGATTCTTGTAATTTATTAAATGTTTTAAAATATTTAATTCTATTCCGTTCCTAATTTTTATAAAATTTTAAATAATCTTTAATCTTCAAACTGCTTTAATCTACCAAACTCTTTTTCAAATCTTAAAATAAATGTTATTTGACATATAGCATATAATTAAATGCTTACTATCAAAACTTATGCTGATATTAAGCATAAGTTTTTTTCCATTCAATATCTCTAATACACCAAGCATAATTCAAAAGTTTAATTGATTATTTCTCATTAAATAGCTTTAAAAATATTAATCTCATATTAATATATATGGAGATATTCAGTTTGGATTGATTTGTGTACATATGAAGCTATCTTTGATATATCGAACTTCGTGAATATCGTTAACTTCAGATAACAGACACGTTTATCAGTAAAGATAGAATATACTCGTATATTACCTGTTTATAAGCTTCACACATGATAGCTCTTGCAGTGGAATCGTAGAAAACGCCAATTATGATGCGAGCTTTTTTATTTTTGAGATCAAGAAGATACTGAGACATGTTATTCGACGAACGATTTCGTGGAAATTTTCTATTACTAATAAAATTTAATCCTTGCGATTGTAAAAGATCGTGAAGTAGCGATAAATATTCTGGATAGTTTTGACCATCTTCTGTTAAAGCAGCTATTCGATGCCACCCAAAATGAAGAAAAAGCTTTAAAAATACAAACCTGGAATAGAAAATCATTGATTGTAAGCATCACTGTGATAAAGCCTAATGAAAGTTTCTATATTAAAGATTTATTTTGCCTTAATTGGTTATTTTCTGGTGTAGTTCTTAAAAAGAAAGGATATTTTTCACGATTATTGAATAATGCTCCTTCCGCGCTGTAACTTATAATAATAGAATTAAAATGCTTGGCAACACCTGCAATGGGTTCCACAGTATCCGAACATGCTGACCCTACAAAATTAAATGTTAATATTTATAAATTATTATTTAATTATCTTTAGGAAATGAATGTAATTCAATGGCAAATTGTAACAAATTGGATAAAAATTTATATATTTAGACAATTACCCAAAATTCCGATTAATCGATTGAAACTAGAATTTGTCACATAACTTATAAAAGTTTTCATAACAACATCTGCCATGCAACGTCCGTCCTGAATCAATAATTCTAATTTATAATTCTTCAAAATACTATTATTCTTGTTAACTGCATCTACAGCCAATTCGGCAGCTTTAAAAGAAAAAAAAAATTATTAAATAAAATTTTACATGATGTGATATATTTCCCAATGTTAAACTAACCTGGTATGACACCAGTAAGTTCTTTATAGGGACCTGTAACAGGGAAAATTCCACCTATGTAGAGAACTGTCTTATCTGGAATATCATCTGGTAACCATTTACTCCATATATAATCATTTTCCTTAATCCAAATGCAAGCGGCTTCCTCTATTGTTTTGTCAGTGGATGTATACTTCAACAGTTGAATATATTCTGTCTGATGATAATTCATAGAATTCACCAACTGGTATACAAGAGGAGCATTACTTTTCAATTTCTTCCATATTACCTGAAAATATTAAATGGTTTGGTTTGATGGGATACAGCAACATAACACTACGGAATGCCCATGGAAATATTTTCTATGGGAAACTTGACTCTATTTAGGTTTTAAACACATGAAAAACACCTGGAAAATACGTGGCCAGCTTGTTGGTCAGGTGCAAACAGCAACCAATTACCAGTATGTTCAGTGGATTTATCCATTCGGCCACTGATAGACCGAAAATATTAACAAGTTTTAATATAAAATATTCGGATGGATTGCAATTTAATTTGTAATTAGTACAAAGAAATTATTTAAATAAATTGAATTAATTATACCTTTTCAAGTTGACTGATTTCAAACTCGCATGGAAGAGATGAACGGTAAATATTGTCTCTACACGAAGGAAAAGAAATATGAGTGAAATTTTTCGATGATATGAGTGCACTCGGTTTCCAATAAAAAAACAATGTCGGTTCATTTTTATGGAATCGATTCCTAACAATATTTTCTAAATGTGGTCCTACCCAAGCGACATTGACAAGCAATTTTAACTGAATAATCTGATCTTTCAGAACTCGATAAGAGGAAACTGTGGAAGAATTTGTGTTAGGTTAAAAATATTTGAATCAAATGAAAATTTACTGATTTTAATACTTACCAGGGTAATCAGCCAGGAGAGTTGCACACGTCACATTGGAATTTTGGCACAGTGGAGGTGAAAAAACACCATTTTCGCATTTTGTATATGAACAATAATAACTGTTACTTTCTTTATCAAATACCCAGGTTGAAAATTCAGGTTCATTCAAAAGATTGAAAGGAGTCACAATGCCACTGTCTTGATAACTTCTCCAATGATCTAGTATTGTTTCGTTAACATTCCATTTATCTTTGACGTATTTTTCAGAAATATACCAATCAGATCTGCGAGAAAATATCCAAATATAAAATTCTATAATAATAATTTTAAAAAATTATTGAAGCACATAAGCGTTTATTACCTTCCAATGGGACCTAAAGGACCACAATCTTCGATTTCTGTTAAATCACTCCATTTATCCAAATTAAATCCAGGACCAATCCATACTTCTAGATTTATCATAGGCCTAGCAGTTGAATCGAAATTTTCTACTTTTTTGCATTTTCTAAATATTTTGACAATAAAATTTAACTTTCATCAATGAAATTTAATTAATGAGAAATTCGTATACTTTGCTTACTCTGGAGAAAAGCATCCCGTTATACGTTGCAAAGTAGCAGTGCATGCAACGGCTTCATCTTGTAACAATAAAATGGTGTCATGGTATCCGAGTTTCTCTTGCAAAAGTATCTTTAAAATGTTAGACACTAATTTGTGTGTGGGTCGTTTACTTGCTTCTATATATATTGGAAGAATTGTGTCGCCAGAGTAGAAGTAACGTTTGGAGATTTGTTCTTCAAAAAAAAAAAGAAAAGTGTAAATAAGAATTCTTATGGTTTTCTGTTTGATTTTTCATATATATGTATATTAATTTTATATTCAGTATGGTAAATGACTAGATCTGTAAGGAGTCAGTCCGTTCGTATTTTATGTTTTCGGGCGTTATTTTTAGTTAGTTATTTTCTTTTCGGAGATTTTCTTTTTTTAAGGACACACTCCTAAACCCTCTTTGTGCAAACAAAGTCAAAAAAGACCGAGATACTAATTTTGCATCCGCGACTGATCCCGTGACGCAAAATAATGTACATTAGGGCAGTGCGAAGCTGCACTGAACATCGGATAAAACACGGCACATCCAATACAGCCGTGTGGTGCAGCTCCTGGCGACGACCGTTGTATTATTAATTAAGGCTGGTATACACGGTAAGGAAATCCTCAAAGGATGTGCTTAACAGACGAAAAAAACTCGGATATAACTGGCTGGATCGAACATAGTAATTTACAAAACTTATTAAAATATCTCTCAACGTATAAAGAATTTTTTTTATTTAAAAATGGATAGATAGAAAAAAAATCACGGTTAATCCTCAAAGGATTTCCTTACCGTGTATAACAGCCTTAGACTCTGTGAAGTGATTAGCGTAAGAAGTATACTTTTTTGAGTATTTCTTTTTGAGGTGGAGATGGGATTTTTGAATTTATTATTATATGAAATAAGACTTTCTTTGATTAATTGTTTATTCTTTGTTTTTGTTACTTGACTATTTGAATATTTGACAAATATACTAACTGTTGGTACAATTAATCAATTTGTTTTTTTCTTATTATTCAATTTAATAAAAAATTTTCATTTATGAACTGTTACTTATACGTCTTTTTTTTTGTTGAATTATGAGAACCAAAAACAATAATAAGGCCAGGTCTGGTACTTGAACCCTAACATTGTGTAACTTCGTATTTTTTTTCTTTTTTGTACGCAGTGCGTTACAGATCTACGTATGTCAACTGTACAGTACATTCACGTAGTAAGCGTATAATAATTAATCTACTATTCTACAATAATAAAGTTAAAAAAAAACATAATATAACATAATAACAATTTACATTTAAAGTTTATAAAGGTTTTGTTATAAACCAAATATTTGTGTTTTCACGTGTTTGGCTCTTTCCATCCAATGGACACTTAAAGAAGGGCCCAACTGGGATTGGATTAAATTGGATTGATGGTTTAATTAATTAAGGCAGCTCTACATATGAGCGACCTGATAATGGGAAGTTCCTGAAAGAAGCCATTTTTTCATAATTTCCATAAAAAGCGTGAAAAAATCCGGAAAACGCCACATGGCCAGCATGGTGATCAGGCGCGAATCTACGACCAACTATCATTATTTAGTGGTGCTATCCATTCTGCTACTGACTGCAAAATTCGTTATATAATATTGCTGCAGTGTTAACTGGATTGTTATTTATTCATTTTTACTAGTTAAAACGTAATTTAAGCTTTATTTACGAAATATTAAGCTTATTTAATAATCATAGTAAGACGATTTTAATCTTACAAGACTTCGAATATAGTAAGAAACTATTTTAATAAACATTTATGTATTTTTGTCTCCAGAATAAAATATTCTTCTCAATACGTCTTTATTATGCCACAGGAACATAATTGGATACAAGTGGAATCGATATTTCTTTGTAGGTTCGTAGACTTATGGCACGAAATGGTCTTATCGAGAAGGCTTCAATTGACTTTTGTATTTGTCTTGAAATTATGTACATTTTAAAGTTTTCTTTCATTAGAAAAGTGATTATGGGTAATTACAGCATTACATTTTTAAATAGCGGCAAATTTAATATAGCAAATTAGATAAAATTTGAATTTATGTTTCCTTAAAGATTAGTAATAAAAATTTTTCTGAATTAAGATTTAATTATTTTAGAAAATACAAGTGCAAAAGGAACGTGCGAAAAACAATATTAATTAATTAAACTCTGAAAACTCTTAATTAAATAGAATTCATAGAAGTTGAGTTTTTGCATTGATAATTATCTGGTTTTAATTAAGAAAGTCATTATCAATTAATTATTTATTTGAACTGTTGCGATAACCAAATGAAATGCGTTAAATCTCATAAATGTTTTAACATCATAATAATGAACACGTAGTATTCTAGTAGAAAACTGAGAATTTTCCTATAATTTATAAACATACCAGTATTTTATATATTCAGAAGCATGAATTATAATAATTAAAGGCTAATAAAATAATTTCAAAAGCATTTATACTCTGAAAAACCTTTAAAAAACCAAAGTTTACTGTATTATATTTGCTTACCTTTATCATGAAGACATTGTTTGGCAACAGATAATTGACAAAAAATAAATATCCAGATAATCGAACATCTCATATTGATATCAACGAGTATTTCCACTGGCAATTTGGTTTTATATTTTTAGGAAATTGTTTTGTTGAAGTCACTTCCATATCGTTTCGGAAATAACTAACGTAAGTTACATCTAAATTAAAGAAAAAAGTGAAATTATTTTCAGAAAACTATTCTTTTCTATAATTAAATAAAATCATAAAATTTTTCATGATCTTTCATCATTTATTACCAATCTTAGAACTTTACGCTAATTGAAATTCTTTAATAATATGAAACTGAGTATTGTAGGCCTGTAATCCTCATAGTACTGTGTGGGTCTTGTGTACCGAAATGCGTACCAGTAATAAAGTTGCATTCTGATGATAGGAATGTCATTTTGATGTTACCAGTAGTGGTGTGATAAGTCTCTGTTACCTCTACTATAGTATTTGAGATATTAATTTCAACAATTTTCGAGACAAGAAGTTCTTTTATAATATGAAACTGCAATACGGTCACGTTTTCACAAATACTCTTGAAGTTCAACATTACCTGGGTCATATTATGTGGTACAAATAAAAGTATTTCAATTCCTATTTCAAATTCTTTGAGAATATTTCCTTTTATATTTGAAATACTTTAGCTAGGAGATTCAAAGTATTTGCATTTTCAAATACTCAACATAAGTATTTAGTATTTTAATTAGTATTCGAAATACCACAGAGTATTTGACATACTCTAAAGTATTTCAAACGCTAAATAACCTACTTTAAATACTCTAGAAATATTCAAAAGACTGAAATTTATATGCATTTAAACATCTGTTTGATACATTACCATTATATTAATGTGTATATTAGTATTTTTAGTACATTATTTTTTGTATGTTTTTAATACTTTTCTGACTGTTATATATTACAGAGGGAAAGTACGGCGATCGGTCAAAAAATAGCCCCCGAAGATTTTTATATTTTTGGATTCAGGTGTCCTTGAAACGTCGAGAAAAGCAAAAGAATTCGGGAATTTTTTTTGTATATATGGATGTTAGTGTGTGTGGGAACACGATTTTATTCACCGTCTTTAAAGCTTAATAACTCCTATGTTTTTTGTCAAAAATTTCTGAAATTTTGCAGGTAGGTTTGTGTATTAGGGGATTGATACTATTTTGGTGATTAAAGGTCGAGAGAGTGGGGAGATAAAGGGGGTCGGACTTAATGACGATTTTACTCGTTATTAACATTTACATTTTTTTAAAAATAAAAATCCCATCCCTACCCTCAAAATTAAGCTTTTTGCCATTTTATAATAGTTAAAAATATAAAATGTTTTTAAATAAAATATGATAACAGATGGTGTCATTAAATGCTGTCGGGAAAGTTAAGTAACTCGTTGCTGGATTTTTTTATTCTTAATTTCATATTAATGAATAACGAAACTTTAAAATTCTTTTGATAATATTAAATTTATATTCTGTTCTCTTTATTACTAAAACACAAAAGTTAAAAATCTTTATTTCAATTTTTAAAAGTAATTACTTAATTAAAATGCATAAAAATCTTTCATGAAAAGTCTTCATCTAATCAAATTTTTTGAATTTTTCGAATTTTTAAAAGATACATTAATCTTGAAATTATTCTCTATTTTTATTGATTGTATATAGGTTACTGTATAAGCATGTTGTTGATATAAAAATTTAAAATAGGAGATTAAAAAATTATGAAAATTTTATCATATTTAGTCCTGTTTTTTAAAGCAAAATTATATTGCAACAAGCAATTATTTATTGTGACATCGTCACAGTGCCGGCATGCAATTTTTAATCTATTTCATCTAAAATATATGCTCTCCATCTCAATTAGCACTGTAGTGTCTTGCCCCTGTACATCATACTTTTCCTTTTAACAATAAAGTCGTGCCGGTCATCTATAACTGTTTTCAGGGAGAAAGTTTTGAATTGAAATAACGTGACTTCTGGTTTGCATTGAAAGTTTGTATATAGTTAATCGGGGTCATCTCCTTCTAAGGTTTCCACATCTTGTCTCGTCTCTCATCTATCTAACACCATTTTCGAGATTAAGGAAAGACAGACAAACTGACGGACGACAGTGGGCATTTATAGGTCTACAGTTTTTTCAAATTGCAACTCAATAATTGAAAAATTAAAATAACATTCGTAACTATTGTTGCTACTAGAAAACAAATAAATATAAATTANTATAGAAACTATAATTGAAATTTTGGACTGTTAGGAGTTTGAAATGAAATTTCAACTGAAAGTGAACTTTTTTTAACATCAAATATTAAATATTTCATATTTGAAAATAACTGTATGATAAAAAACAAATGACATACATAATTTTTAATTAATTTTTAAAACAAATCTTAATTAATTTAAATTAAAGTATAATGACCAAGATATTTTAAAAATCATGGAAAATGTTTCTATTAAAACTAATTTCTCGATATAAATTATTATTTTATACTTAAAGCATAATCGTAACATTTCACTTGTTTTCGATTTAGCTTGTTAACTTTGTAATTTTAGGAATTTCCCTTCTTTTCGCGTCTATATATAACTTTAAAAGATGTTTTCTTTAACTCATAGAGAAAAAAATAACATCTGAAATAGTAGATTTATACAAAGTATCCTTATGAAAAACTAAAATGAAAATATTTAATCGACTTATTTATAGAAAATTTGTACTAATCCCCCAAAATAAAAGCTGCAGCTGATTTTTAATAAACGTTTAAAAATTTCAGCAATAGGAAATACCGAAGCAGTTACAGTACATATGATTTAGATAAGGTAACGTCACATATTTCAGAGCAATGAATATCGATATATTGATATTTTCAAAGCATTCCAGAAGTGTCAACGTACAGGCATCTATCCTTGTGAACTTTATGATCAAATACTAAAATATCCAATTTTCGATCAAAGAATTTTAACAGCAGAAAAGAATTAGTATATGGTTCTATTTAACTTCTAAATATATTCCATTTATTCAAATTTAATTACAGTCGAATATCCAACAATGGCCACCTCTAAACGCCTGCTATTTTTTATGTTCCCGTCAGTGGCCGTTGTTTTCAAATGCTTTAATTGTATTTAAATATGAATTTTAATCGTAATTTAGTGATTAAATATGAATTACTTAATAAAATTCTCTTATAAATAGTAAATAACATTGTTGATCTTATCAAATCTACAATAAGAAAATTATGTATTTTGTCGCAATATCCGCAGGATAATTGAAACTTCTATTCAGTGAAACTTTCAATTGAAACTGAGAACACTGAAGAAAAATACAAGAAATTTATATAGGTTTAATTAATATTGTATAAATCTTACTTGATTTATGGTAATATAAATGTTATTTATATTAGTAACAGAACGAAATTCCTATAATGAGCAATTATAATTTAAAACATTTGACTCGCTATTATTGATAAAATTTTCATATTTACGAACATTTTCGACTTAAAAGGAATTAAAATGGCTTCCAAATTATATATATATAGCCTATATATACACACAAAGAGATATTGTACAATCTAATTTAAATATTGCAAAGTTCAGTTACTGAAAGCGAGTTTTATAAATGTTTCAATTAGATTCTACCACACTATTTTTTCACTTTAAAATATTTAGAAATATCTTTACAGTTGGTTTCGAATTTTTTCCTTTACCAGCTGTATGCTGAATTCTAAAAAAACTATGAAATTCAACCTTGAGAATTCTACAGATGAATGTGATTGGGATATCAAATAAGTGAATGCCCTAATTCTGACAGGAAATTTGACATTTTTTTTTTTAAATGTAATTTTAAAAATTATCACTAATTCTGTTCAATATTGGTCCATAAAAATATAAGCCTAACAATTAAATAAATTTATATTTTATATAAATTTTATCATTTTTAATTAAAATAAAACAGTAAATTAAATAAATTTATGGTTCGGTAAATATTTTGTAATTTGTCAACGTTCTAGACGTATATTTTGTGCTACAAATCAAAGAATTTAGAATTTATTGTTAGCTGTTAGAACGCAAAATTTAGAGCTGTAATTCGAGGCTTTAATTCTAAGTTTATATTTGGTCTATTTAAAAAATTCTTTCAACATTCTTTTTCAAAAAAAAAAAACTATAAAATTTGAATGTTATCAATGCCTAAAATATTGATAAATATGATTTTCAACTCCAAAATAACTCTGTTTCTATAAATATTTAAATAATTTAAATATTAATTAAGGCCATGAGATCCGGTATTTTTAATTTATTGACCATATAAATTTTCAAATATAAATATTCAAGGTTTAAAATTCATATTATATTTATAATAAATAATTATAAAAGAATAATTAAACAACTGATTAAATTTTTCTCTTCTATTAATATACTTACCAATTTGGCTATAAATTTGGAGTTAATTAAAGAATAAAGTTCTAATCTGGTCATCTTTTCATTGTGGTGTGATAAGTTTCGTTAATAGCTAAATTAGTAGCTATATTGATAGAAAAGAAAAATATAATAATCAAAGGATGTGAAGCTTTTTATAATAAGTAAATTGATTAAATATATGGCTTCTAAGATGCAACGTTCATACAAAAACAGGCTTAAAAATTGGTCTGCATCTTAAAGTGAAGTTACGATCTTCCATAAACCATAACCAGTTCGTACACAGGAGGAGTGAAGAGATCCACCATTACATAGGAGTGCGAATGAATGAAGAAAGCATAGATGATATAAAAACTGAACTAATTATGAATCCTTTAATTAAACAGTGTAGAATTAGTAATGCTCTAGACTGAACTGAATATAGTGTACTTTTTTAAGACAAGGGTAAAGATGATGACATTTTTTAGGTTTTGATGAAGCAGAATTTTCGGGCTTTGAAGATGATTAAAGTTTTTTTTTTTTTTTATTGAACAGTAATGCTTTTTGTCTATACTTTTATTGTATTGAGTAAGACTAACCTGAAGTTATTTTATGCCACGGTACGTGAACCGGTATTCATAGTTATCGGATATTTTAATTGTAAAATGTCTTTTGCTATAGCTAAGCAGCTTTTGCATGTTTTCATGTTGAATATTTCATCCTCCTCTTTTCCCCTAAGAAATAAAAGTGTGCATTTTAATTTTTTTAAAACCAGAATACTATAAAAAAAAATTGAGGCCAAGTGCCAAAAACGCCAAATGGCTTAAATATACTAAACACTTTTTACTGAATATTCTGTGAAAAAATGGTGTTGCATCTTATATACTGTAAAATACGGTATTTCTGAATTTGGAAGAAAGAAACCACAATGCGTATGGAAAAAATCCTCTTAGTGTCCATAGGGCGGAGTTAAAAAAGTATGTTTTTTTTAAATAATTATCAATGGGATTTCTGTGTCGACTATAATAAACTATATAATTGTAATCAAAGAAATATTATTTGCAGTTTTTGTTGATCGAATAGACTTCTCAAAACAAATAATTTTCCTACTGCCATGAAATGAAGGATCGAATCTGGTAGTATCAATACATATAGAATTCTTTCGTCGTCGTATTTGTTTGACTTCAGTCATACCGAGAGCCAACTCATACGTTATGGGTCAATTATAAATATTTTTTAATATAATTAATAACAGGGAAATAATAATAAAAAGAATAATTACATTTCGGTTTACACATTTGTTCTCATTTTTAAATATATTTACGAAAGTTTCAAGTGAATAATGATTAACTTATTTACAGCTGTAGAAGGGAAATGATTATTTTTATATTTCAATACTTTAAAAATAAACTAATGTATTAATTTTTGTTCTTTCTTCATTTCATTTTTATAGTAAATTAAGATTGAATTACATTCCATTATTACAAGTCTATAAGTTTCCATTTATTAAGTCAAATCGTTCTTGAATAAATTATTTTATTGCTTGCTTCCTTTTTCATTCATTTTATTTTATTGTTTGCCTCTATTGTATTGAATGTAATGTGAACAAAATCGTTACTGGTTATTATTTAACTAACAATAACTATTTTTAAATAAATAAGAGCCTTATTCTTTCACGCTAGTAAGAAAACTATTACAATATTTAATTTATTCCTAATTCAAGCAATTAGTTGATGTATAATTAATGAATTTTATAAGTATTTACATCATTTTTAAGTAATTACAATTTTTATAATTTCATTCATAATTAAATACATTCAAACCTATAAACAACAGCCCCTGATGGAAACATACAAAATGGCTATTGTTCGGAGGTGGCCTGTGTTTGAAGGTTATTTTGTATGCAATTCAAAAAGAAAGAAACGTTCCTGAAAAAATGGCAGTTATTAAAGGTTTGACTGTATAGAAATTCAAAAATATAGAGAGAGGAGGACTTATTTAAGATTAAGATGATTTTATTTGAAAAAAACTATTGAAAATTTGGACAAAAAGATAAAATCTCAGACTTATTATTGGTACTAAAAATTGAGGATGCTTCTATTTGATATCGCAATTTAATTATGATTTAAATGCCAGTTTTACGAATTATCATATTACAGTAATATTATTAAAAATATATTTGATATTTAAAGTTATAAAACTCTTCAGAAACAAAAGATAAATGTAAATATACAGTACTTTTGTATAATAAACTTGGAGGAAATCGGTTCTATATGCATTTACGAGTACATCATCTTTCAGTTAATCTTCGTAGAATGATATAACAAATATCAGCATGAGCAAGACGTTAGTTAAACGATAAACAAATGAAATTTTACTACGAAATAATTTAACAGTAATAATTACATCCTAACCTTGATTTTAATACAATATAATACAAGTAATTTAAAATATAAATATATATATATTATAATTAAAATCGAATTAAATCGTTGTTATAGTCCATGACAAGATAACTATTTTAATCTTTATTAGCGATAAATTTAATCTAATAATTTATTATATTTTTACAAAATTTATCAAGTATTTATAGGATATTTTCTGTTTATAATCACAATTATTAATACATAAAATAAATGCAGTTTAAAAATGCATTTTACACAAATTAAAAACCATAGTTTATAATCTTAAATCTACCAAGACCTAAGATTCTGTATCTTAGGCTTGTCCATTTAATAAAAGTTTTGGAATCGCTAAGATATTACACATTGTCCACAATAGATTTAATTACCACTAGCGTAACTAGAACCGATATTTAGGGAACGAATTAGAACGTGCAACCTTGCACATACTTCTGTACACTGCGAATGTACACAAGCACAGAGGATAGAGATATTGTATTTATATATAAGTGTATTTTTTTTGTACTTATTTTAATTTTTCATTTATTTATTTACAAAGGTAAGAGGGGGCTTTCCCTAGCTCCTGATTACGCCGCTGCTAATTAGTAAGCAATATTATCAGAGGATGTCACCACCCTTTACACTTTTCCTGTCAAGTTAGGTTTTTCTTAAATTGTAACAGAGTCAATGCCTTTATCGACAATTATTTCATGCTTTTTATTTGTATTTTTAATAACATATTATTGGTTCTAAATTAATTTTATAAGAAAATATTATAGAAACTATAATTGAAATTTTGGACTGTTAGGAGTTTGAAATGAAATTTCAACTGAAAGTGAACTTTTTTTAACATCAAATATTAAATATTTCATATTTGAAAATAACTGTATGATAAAAAACAAATGACATACATAATTTTTAATTAATTTTTAAAACAAATCTTAATTAATTTAAATTAAAGTATAATGACCAAGATATTTTAAAAATCATGGAAAATGTTTCTATTAAAACTAATTTCTCGATATAAATTATTATTTTATACTTAAAGCATAATCGTAACATTTCACTTGTTTTCGATTTAGCTTGTTAACTTTGTAATTTTAGGAATTTCCCTTCTTTTCGCGTCTATATATAACTTTAAAAGATGTTTTCTTTAACTCATAGAGAAAAAAATAACATCTGAAATAGTAGATTTATACAAAGTATCCTTATGAAAAACTAAAATGAAAATATTTAATCGACTTATTTATAGAAAATTTGTACTAATCCCCCAAAATAAAAGCTGCAGCTGATTTTTAATAAACGTTTAAAAATTTCAGCAATAGGAAATACCGAAGCAGTTACAGTACATATGATTTAGATAAGGTAACGTCACATATTTCAGAGCAATGAATATCGATATATTGATATTTTCAAAGCATTCCAGAAGTGTCAACGTACAGGCATCTATCCTTGTGAACTTTATGATCAAATACTAAAATATCCAATTTTCGATCAAAGAATTTTAACAGCAGAAAAGAATTAGTATATGGTTCTATTTAACTTCTAAATATATTCCATTTATTCAAATTTAATTACAGTCGAATATCCAACAATGGCCACCTCTAAACGCCTGCTATTTTTTATGTTCCCGTCAGTGGCCGTTGTTTTCAAATGCTTTAATTGTATTTAAATATGAATTTTAATCGTAATTTAGTGATTAAATATGAATTACTTAATAAAATTCTCTTATAAATAGTAAATAACATTGTTGATCTTATCAAATCTACAATAAGAAAATTATGTATTTTGTCGCAATATCCGCAGGATAATTGAAACTTCTATTCAGTGAAACTTTCAATTGAAACTGAGAACACTGAAGAAAAATACAAGAAATTTATATAGGTTTAATTAATATTGTATAAATCTTACTTGATTTATGGTAATATAAATGTTATTTATATTAGTAACAGAACGAAATTCCTATAATGAGCAATTATA
>NW_019387037.1:6561-15572 GCF_000671375.1 Centruroides sculpturatus | reverse complement strand
AAAGTGTAAAGTAATTTTAATTAGAAGACGAAATTTAGTTTAAAATTTCGAAAATTTGATAAGAGTCCACTCTCTTGATGCAATCCTGATCAAATTTATCCGATTTACAATGAAAATTTCATCTCATCTCAAATAGTTTTCAACATATAAGGCTATTTGTATGACGAAACTGAATCTTTTTATGCTGATGTATTCATAATTATAGGTTTTTATATCGACAGAAGTTTTCGAAGCTTGCATCCTGTGTGCTTTGGTGTGTGAAACTCACTTTAAGGAATCGTGTTGTAACACAGATGTCGCGAAAGCCACTGATTTACAGCCATTGACAGAGCCTTTTTTTATAGGTTAGACCAGGCGCACAATGGGGCACAATGATCCGATATATACGAACGGATCGATCCCTCAGGAGTCGATCCCTGGTATCCTAGAGCGTGAGTTTTTTTCTATATGTATGGACATTATTGTGTATGGGGGCTGGATTTTGTTCAGCTTTGAAGGTTAATAACTCCTGTGTCTTCTATTGAAAATTTCTGAAATTTTATGGGGAGGTTTGTGTATTAGGAGGATTAGTGCTATTAAATTTTTGTGGGTAAAGGTCGAGGGGGTGGTGAGTACAGGGGTCATGTATCGTATCTCGAGTGGAGTCGGACTTAATGACGATTTTATTCGTTATTAGCATTTACATTTTGTTTTTTTTAATATAAAACGCATCTATATTCTCGAACTTAAGCTTTTTGCTACTTTATAATAATTAATAATACGATATTTTATTTTAAAACTTTTTATAACAGATGTGGCCATACGCAGTTGTAAATGTTTCCGGGAAAGTTAAGCAACTCGTTGCTGGATTTTTTTATGTATATTATAATGAAATTTTAATAGATTACTCTTTTATAGCTTATACAGCTTATATTTAACCAATAGTTAAATATAAACTGATATGTGGTAGAGGGATCTGCATATAAATCAATATAACTTACCGTTCGATTTCCATTCGACTCCATTATACGTACAGACTTTCCCCCAGTTTTAAGCACTCTGTAATCCCTCCTGCAAAATATTACAAATATTTTATTTTTTAGAAAATAGGCTTAATTTTGTATACAGGTAGAATTTCTATTGATCTCGAGAGGTAATTTTCTCCTCCATTTTTTTTTTTTTCTGTCGCCAATCGAGTACGTTATACGACTTTATACAGTAGTAAATCGCGTATGTAATTTTACTTATGTGAAAACCACTAAATAAAGAAGTTCAATCGTGGTTCATTAGAAGAACGAAACACGTGCACTAGCGAGAACAATGCCCGGATTAACTTTACACCTGATAATTCTTTTATTGGAAAGGAAGAGGGTGAAGGTGCCAGATGTTAAGGCTATTTGTTTTGCTTACATAATGGATCTATAATTTTCGTCTAAGTGTACGTGCGTGCATCAGAACGTTATAGTGTTCTCGTGCGTTCAATCAGGCGAGCACATCCTTGCACGTGGCAGGTGTATTCCGCAAGGTTAATTATAACGACACGGAACATGGAATAAGTGAAAATCTTATCTTTATAGAATAACTATAGTTAACGCTGTGATAATAAGTTATAACTCGGTTCTTATGGTCATAAAGGGAAGACTGTATACAAAATGGTCACAAAATCCTTTTATAGAAGAGGAATGTATGGCGGAATAATTAAAATTTGTACAGAAAATGGAGGGAAGCACCATGTTGATTTTGAATGTTTTCTTCTATGTTGATAGTTGCAAGTCATTAAAAACTGCTCCTTATATTAGATTTAACTCTAAAATTCTTGTAAAGACGAGCTGAGAAACTCTCAATACTTTTGCACGTGTTAAATCTGAACTTGGAAGAAGTCACTCCATAGGAGGCCCACATCTAACTGGAGACTCAGGACTTAAGCTGCAAAGGCCATCCAAAATTCAATAATTGTATTCTATTATTGGAACATTGCTATGGAAAGTCAGACAAACAGAAAAGTAAAAACGTCACGCCATTAAAAAAAAATGATATAAGCTACTGAGGAAATCGTCACATACGTAATAAATATTAAGAGCCCAATAAAATTAGGATGTAAATGTCAAATTGGAGTTTATAGGAAACGAGAAGATATTTAAAATATTTCAAAACAAGCTGCAAATTTCCGAAAAACATAAAAAATAAAACTTCAAAAATGACGCCATTAAAGGACGTTTTGCACCTCGTATATATCAGGGTGCAATTATTACACTTTGAGAGTTAGAGGAGGCCCTACGCTTGATTATTGCTAGACTTTCTGCGCCTCGGAAGGGCCCACATTTAAATTTTGTATTATTAAATGTTGAGCCGGTGTTGGGTAAATTATAATAAGAGTTATCTCAGCTTCAAAGATCGCTCTTATCGTTAGATATGAGCGCTTATCTCTCAACTGTAACGAATAATCTCGAATCACCTTGTGTAAATCGAATTTTTTTTTTATTTTTCTACTTTTTCTTCAAAGGATTTTTGAATAATCGTGAATATTTTGGCATTAATTTGCAATTTACAAAAGTAAAATGACAGGTTTCCTGATTTTCACCTCAGAATCCAGTATTGAAACATGGTTTTTATTTTTTGTATCGTGACTGAATAAGGTGATTTTTATCAGGGTAAACTGATAAACAGAATAAATATTTAAGTGATATTATTTACAAACTTTTATTTTAAGATATATCTTAGCTATCTTATAATCCCGTTCTGATAATTCAATTATCAGAAGGGATTATAAGGTTAGAGTTTAAGGTTAGAAGAATATTCTATACCAAAACATCAACGTATTATTTAGATTATACCATACAACACATTGGTTAAGACCTCTGAGATTATGGCCGAGTGGATAAAACCACTTGGTCGTGGGTTCGCACCTGACCACGTGGAGTTTTCCGGGTTTTCTTCACGTTTGTAACACCTAAATAGGAGCCAGTTCCCTCAGAAAGTCTTCCCGAGAGGCACCCCTTTCGGCAGATCGCTCACGTGTCGCTTTGCCGTAAACATAAACCAAACCCTCAGAGATTAGGGCCCTCTAGCAAATTTCGAATCGAGCCCGTCACGGTGCCTAGTCCCATTTGTATTTTACCAACACTTTTCCATTATCGATCAACACTACGGGTTTGGGTCTTTCGGATATGGACAGACGGTCGGACCGTTTACATTTTTGGAGCTTGGTTTAGATTTGTTATGGCTCTAGATTATGTGATACTCCTCTCCTCCGTCAAATAATAATAAATTTCGAAGCGTGAGGCCCTAAACTATATCGGCGCTGCGTAAGAGGGTGCCTAAGCTGTAATGCGTTTAGCTTATGTGACCCGAATGTGCTTTCCCTCCTTAAGAAAGAGAGAACCTCTACAGAACCCCTGAGATCACAGAGTAAAAATATGAGTCCTAGTCCAAATATCTCCTGGCTTTCTAGCGAGTATCCCTTTCTTAGGTGTGTCCTTCTGTGTGCAGCCAAGTGTTTAAGTTATTTTTAATATCCTCTTCACAGATCATGCCATTAGTTTCTTTTATTTAGAGACGTGCAAAGATTAAGATAATAAAGAACCTTTGGTTATTGCACCGTAGATGAACTGAATTTTGTATAATAATAATAAGAATGCTTATTGTGCGATTACAAAGCATACATTATCATTGTCTTCATTCGAAAGGCTCATATCTGCATCATTAAAACGCCTTGAAAAGAGTTTCGTATTGATTAATTAACATGGTAACTAGTTTTGAATTTCTTGCAAAGTGCAATCCCTCTTCATCATTCTCCATTTTCCAACAGTCAACGATGAAAAATTATTTAATTTAACTTACTGAGTCGGTTACTCATCGAAGATTATTCTGTAGGGCCTTTCCAGGATGCAGATTGCGAGAGGCCCCTCTAAGTGCGGGGTCCATGCACACCAGGATGTCGACATCATTGTCTTGATGTAAGAACCGTTTCTATATTTTTCCAAGCTCGGTGCAAAATATAAATGTAGGGCCTTTCCAGAAGGCCGAATTTACTAACCAAGCGAAACGGATCCTGAGCCGAATACACGGGCCACACACACGAATTATCGACATCATTGTCTCGATGAAAGAACCTGCTCCAATATGTTTCCAAGCACGCCGCAAAATATAATTGTAGGGCCTTTCCGGGAAGTCGACTGCATTAACTAAGCGAGAGGGCCTTCTAATGGCGGGTGCCTCTGCGAATACACAAGCCACACACACACTAGATATCGATGTCATTGTCTTCATATAAGAACTTGCGGAGTTCGGTTCAAAATATAAATGTGGGATCTTTCCAGGAGGCCGACTGTATAAACCAAGCGAGAGGGGGCCCCTCTAAGCCATTGACCCCGAGCCAACACAAGCTTCGACGTAATCAAGAGCCACACTTCGCGAGCTTAATTCAATTAGACAATTAATACAGCCGCGTTTTGTGTGTGTGGGGGGATCAATCATTTCCACCCGGGCATCGATTTTTCCACGCGCAAAAATTCTTTACTTATAGTTTCACACAGTAGTTTTTATAATTGATTTCTTCTTCTTTTTTTTCTGATTTTCAAGTATTAAATTTCGGTTACGTAAGGGATGTCATGCGAACAGAACGTTTGTCAAAGATGGGAAGCAGGTGTAGACTAGATAAAAAAAAAATGTCGGAAATTTGTAACGTCCATGCAGACAGGAAACGTCCANAATGCTTCCAATGATTCTATCCATTAGCCACTTGTAGGGAGCTATTTGACTAAGTGGATTGTTTTAAGATTTAAAAAGTAAAGAATATTTTGTTATTTTTATGTATGTTTTTTTACAAAGCTATATTTAATTATAATTTTCTTTAAAAGTATATTCATACAATTGAAGAATATTTTGTATCAAGAATATTTTGATCATTTTGTATATACATCCACCACACATTTTATTTCACCAAGTAAGTTTTTATAATTTTATTTTTAATTGTAGCCCTTATATTGTGGCTAGTGATTCAGAATGTAATTTTGTTATTAAAAATACATTTAGAGAAGTCTATGGTTTTTACTGGCTTATCGAACAAATGAATACGAATGGATTCTAGACCAGGGCTGCCCGATTCATTTTGGAAGCAGGCTATAATTTCAATTACATTTCAGCCAGTGGGCTACCTAGTGAATCATACTTGCTTACACTCATGATTCTTCTATAAATGGATAGGTATTTGAATCAAATAAAGCTTTAAGTTGCACATGTTTTAATAATACCTAATAAAAAATACATCAATGAGACCTATGAAGGAGCTTATTAGCTAATAATTTTTCAATATTTGGTGACAAATCCGACATTGATAATAATATCAAATTTGAAATGTGAGATGCAGTTAAAGAACTGCGGTGTTTATTTTTTACATAGTGTAGAGTAGAAAAAACCTTTTCGCAAATATATGTTGAGCCAAATCTGCTTAAAATCTGCAAAACAAGATCACACATTGCAGGGAAGTCGTCCCTAACCTAACCTAAATTTATGTATACGTAACTGTTCAAACAAAAATCTGAAGAAGCACCCAACAATTTAATTTTAATACACAAAAGTCGACTCAAAACTAATAGAACAAGTGTAATAAACACATAGGTTAGGTATTAACAGCAGTGTGGTGGTGACTCAAGTCATAATTCAGTCCACGCTCAACCAATCGACCAATCACGTGGTGGTTGGCATTATTGGTAGCATGACATTGTGTGCTACCAACTGGTGACAGCCGATCGCTACTGTGGGTGGAAAATTCAAATGCGTTGGCAGGCCACTTTGTGGCCCACGGGCTTGGGTTTGGGCAGCCTTGATCTACACTGATGATAATTTTTTTCATAAGAACAAACTGTTTCTTCACTGTTACTTTCCCACATCTGGTGACACATTCCAATAGCTAGTCAATTTTGATCATTCTGACACTATGCTAATTTTCTTTACAGTTGGAATGTTGGGAACAGATACTTGTGTTTTTCAATTTTTAATGAGAGATATAATGAAGGAAATAAATTATAGCTACTGAACTTTAAGCAATTGCATTTAAATTGAAATAAATATAAATAAATAAATTATATATGATTAATTAAGGTATAAACAACAATGTAAAATTTATTCTTAAATACAGTATTTGATTTCACACACACACGCGCGCGTGCGTGTGTGTGTGAAGTCAAATACTGTATTTAAGAATTACCACATTACAATATTACATGTATATTAATCAGTTTTTATGTGCTAGTGCAAATTCACACATATTATTAACAATAATTTACAATTTAAAATTTTAAAATAACCAAAATTTACTAATACATAAAATAAATTAACAAAGAAATAATGTATATTAAGCATTAAGAAATGAAAGGTTAACCATATCAAACAAGGCTGTTGAAAGTTAGTTATAGGGCCCAGGTAGAACAGATTCCACTTTTGCCTTTTTTTTTTTTAACATGAATATGTAGAATGTCTATTGGTAAATAGCACTTTTACACTTCTATGCATTTGGAGCTAGAACTATTTTAAGATGATCAAGACAAAACCTTTCTCACTTGTTTCTAGCAGTTCTACACGAGTACGAACGTTTTCGGCCTTCTTCAGGTACATGCTAAACGTTTGTACTCATGTATAAACAGCTAGAAACAAGTGAGAAAGGTTTTGTCTTGGTCATGGTAAATAGCAATTTAAAGATTTTATTTTTGTTAGTAAAGATAACATGAATTTATAGGGATAGAAACCACTACTGGGCCCTAAGTTTTTTCTGGGCTCAGAAAAATCCCCAGTTTTACCCTTGATCCCAGATGTGTTATATTTATTTCTGTATTTGTTCCAGTTTTCTATTCAGAAATCATTTGTTTCTGTTTTGATCCTAAACCACTAAACTGGTTGTTGGTTGAGAGTTTGCACCTGATCAACAGATTGGTCATGTGGAATTTCCTGGTTTTTCAAGTGTCTAACATCTAAATAGGGGCCCATTTCCCATGGAACATGTTGCCTTCTTGGCAGATTGCCTAAATGTTGCATTGCCTTATCTCAGCAATCCAAACTATTTTAATCCTTGATAATATAATCTTCAATTAACAACATCATAATGGAATTCACAATGAAATTGTGGCTTTGCATAAAAATAAAGTACTGAAGTCCAATGGACTTTAGAGAACAGATTAAATTTATAATTGTTATATATTGATTTTCCTTCAATACAATTATTTGTATAATTTGTTGCTGTAATTTATAATGTCCACATCATTAGTATGACACTCAGATGCCTGGCTGATAAAAAGTTCGTAATTTAATTCTTTAATTTTTCTTATGAAATAAACAATTTCTTTTTAATATATAACTTTTAACATCAAATAGCTGTGACTAGAAATTTTAGTTTTTTTTCCCTTAATTTTGTGTTGCAATAGCTTGTTTTCCTCATAATTTACATGGATATAGTAAAATGTAATTTCCCTTCAAGTCTGATTTATGAAATTTTTACTAAAAAAAATAATTATACTACCCGAAATACTGTATTTCATTTTATTTTTGGCAATTTTTAATTTTTGTGGGAGCGAGATTTAAAAATCATGAAATAATGCAATTTATCAATACATTTTCAAATCATTGCAGTTCTCCAATAAATATGGTATGTTCTCAGGGCCTGTTCATGTAGGCAAGCTAGGCAATGGCCTAAGGCGCTTGAATTCGGGGGGTGGCATGGCGAAAGTACATGCATAGATTACAATAAATATTGAAAAAATTAATGTTTTTTTTATCATAATCCTTTCTCACGTGTTGACCCGTGAGTCGCCATTTTGAAAGTAGCGCCATAGTCTCACGATTGCGATATTGCTTGCTGCATATTGAATAAAAATTAGATACTCTTGGGGAGATGTCAAAGTCATTTGCCTAGGGCGCCGAGTTTGCTCGGGACAGCAGTGTATGTTCTTACTGATAATTAAAATTCTGAGAGTTGGGCATGTAACTGCATCAGAAATCAACCAATGGTCCCATGGGTGTAGGAGACCTCCAATAAATCAATAAGTATGATATATGTTAATTAGATTTATACACAAGGCTGAACGTGTGGTAACAATGCTATATACAATGAAAAATTGTGTGTTTAGCAAAATGGCAACTTGCAGGGAACAGCTTTACTGCAGTGTTTGATCCATTCATGTTTACGAGTATATCGAGGTTTGACTGTACATAAATCTCCATAAAATAGCCGAATTCCTTGTTTAGTGCCAACAAATATTTGTGAATAATCTTTCTCAGGAGCATTAAATAGGAAACACTGGAGTTAAGTCTTTTCCCCTTAATCCACCATAAGATCAATTTGTGAATTACTAAGTAGGCAACAAATAAAGGTTGCGTGAGAGATGTTAAGCTGATTATATTATGTTTGAGACCTCAAAAATTATAACTCATGCTATCTTCAATGCAACTGTATATGTCTTGCATCCCATATTTCATTCAATTATAATTCATTAATTACTTAAATTATCATCCTCTACAAATACTGTATTTAAACTGTGCTTATAAATACAATAAGGTCCAAAAAGTTAAGTTAACCATTCACAAATATATACACAAGGCAAAACACAAGTTAACTGAATTTCGGACCATCCTCTATTTACAGAATTTGAATCTCAATTTCATATGGGAAAATAGAACGTTTCGCTTTACGACTCCATTCGAGCATAACCAATCGGGTCGTAAAAGCGAAGGGGGGGGGTCTAATCGCGCCATCTTTTAAAAAAATACGAGAAGTTATACTTCTCTACGTTTTCAACAGATGGCGCGAGTTATATAACTAGTATGATATTTTGCTTTGTATTCGCCATTTTGAATTTTTTTCACGTCATTAATTTAGAATTAACAAGTTAAATATCATATGTAATGGTATAAATTAAAACTGTTTTTGGTGCTGAAGATTTAAATTTTAAAGAAATGATTATACAAACACTGGTGTAGACATGAAAATAGAATATTTATAGTTTGTCCTTAACAAATTTCATGTTTAACGCACTTTACAC
>NW_019387037.1:0-1914 GCF_000671375.1 Centruroides sculpturatus | reverse complement strand
GTGTTTAAGTGGTCACGCTCCTCTATCTTTTTTTTTTTTTTTGTGTGTCTTCTCTATAAATAAATGCATTTAATTGTTTTACTCTTGTATAAGTTTATAATTAGGTGACGAGATTTGATTCCTCGTATTCACTTGCGTTTATACCTATAAATTATGTCACGTGTTTAAAATGCCTGGTGCCTGCACACGAGGCATTTTTATGCACAATAAAACCTGCGTAAACCGGACTCGGACGGTACCGAATCTGTTTTTCTGTTTGAACAAGTTTTAACACCGAAAATCGCGAAGAATTTTTCCCATTTAGTCACGTTTCCGTTCTATTAACGTACGTTTCGAATAGTTTCTACTGTGTTTAAAATTGCCCCACGCCCTATGACGTTGGTTTAGTTTTATTTAAAGGATCCTTCACGCAAGGTATTTTTAACACGTATCTAGAATAAATAAATACACGGATCGACGTTAAGATAAGTTTATTGTATTACTAGACTAAATAATACATAAAAATATTAAATTCTAAACAGACCGAACCCTCATCTGATATGCATAAATGTACTGAACATCAAAAACTACAATGTCTACAGAGCCGAACCCACGTCTTTTCGAATGTACAGAAAGATATGCCGTGTTAATTTATTAAAATATACTGTTTAGAAATAATTGTTTACATTAAAAATCGCTCAATCTGTGACCTTTTATTTGCTTTGATAAATCTAAATTAACCCCTTAGTGTCAATGTTACCCAATTTTTTACAGTAAACAATATTATATCACGAGGGGGTAAAGTGTACGACGAATGGAATTCGTCACACTTAAGAAAAATATATGCCACGATTCAAGGTAGCCGAAAACATGAATTCGTAACATTACAATTGTTTATATTGTTATTTTAAGGTGAGCGAGTGTGGGTGGAAGCGATTGTTTTCGAAGGAAAGTGCCGTAATCGATCCGAGGTCGGTCACTGTACACACGAACAACCAAACTGGATCAAGTACTTCCGACTGATGTAACGGAAGGGAGATTACGAAAAATAAAATAAAATAAGAAAAAAAAAGACAAATTTTAAAGGACGATAATTAAAGATTGTTTAGAAATCTATTAATTTCGAGCCGGTAGTTTCGTCCCACTGCCCTCTAAACGTCCTTGACCCATATGCCGGGGAGGAAGATGCTACGAACCTCTAGTGAAGAGTTTTGAAATTTTCGATTTGCATTTGATGCCATTGTAATAATGTCCATTTTTGTTAATTCTGAATGCTAATGCCTGACCGTATTTAGGCATGCAGTCGTGCGAAATTTGATCGATAATTTTTACTAAAATAGTGTCTTTCTTGCGTGTATCTTAAGTTATATTATTTTTAATCTCTTAATCCATATTTTATTCCCTTTAAGGGATTAAAAACATCTATAATACAAATTAAAATATATGCTCTTCACCTCAAATTAGTAGTGGCTTGCCCCTGTACATCATACTTTTCCTTTAACAATAGAGTAGTGTCAGTCGTCTATCTAACACCTTTCGGGGGGAAATTTTTGAATTGAAATAATACGACTTCTAGGTTGTATTAGAAGTTCGTATATAGTCAATCGGGGTCTCCTTCCCCTAAGGTTTCCATATCTGTTATCCTCTTCCGTCTATCTAACTCCGTTCACGAGATTAAGGAAAGACATACAGGATGTCATGCGAACAGAACGTTTGTCAAAGATGGGAAGCAGGTGTAGACTAGATAAAAAAAAAATGTCGGAAATTTGTAACGTCCATGCAGACAGGAAACGTCCATCCCGCTGCGAAGGTTAGTTATTCAGTTGCATTGTGTGAAGCATGCACGTCCTGTTCCCGCGTGTTTAAAGTATGCGTGTGTCGTCTGAACCTTTTCATTGGCGTACACTGTACACCGGTTAATAGTTCGAGCGCCAT
>NW_019387036.1:25576-30533 GCF_000671375.1 Centruroides sculpturatus | reverse complement strand
TATACGACGTCAAACGGTGATTTTTTACGTCGGAAATCGGATTGAGTTGATGGCGTCGAAATAAAAAAAAAAAACTAATTCCAAAACCAAACAAAAAAATTATTTATTGTAAAATATGTCGATCGTCGGGAATCTCCGAGAATCTAATCGAAAGAGATGTTCATCAACCACGGCTTATGGACAGTATTCAATAGAAGGAAGTTTGAGAACTTTCAGAGAAGAAGAAGAGTCGCGTCCAGTTCCTAAAAATACTAGTCACGTGGGTCCTGACTGCTCTTTTAGAACTAGAAAAAATCTAGTAAATTACGTAGAAGTGAAAAAATGTAATTAGCTTGTTTAATGAAATTATTTTTTTGAATGTATAAAAGAATTAATATTAAACTTTTGAATAACGTTTATTTTCAGAATTCCAAACTAAGTTATTTGAAAATTTTATATAAAGAGATTTCAAGCAATAATATCATGAATACACACGATTTGTTTCACCATCGAAGCGACGAATCTTTCGATTTCACTCGTGTTGCATACATTTATGATATAGACTACTCGAAAATTTCCGATTACGAAATCGCCATGGATGAGACAGTGTCTGACGATGTATTACTTTCCATGCCGTCAGCATTCGTTATGAGAAAAAATTTTCCCCATAAAGAATATTTCAATAAAATGTAAGTTCTAATTTAAATATACGAATTCTTAGATTAAAAAAGTCGTAATTATGCTTTATATTTATTTCAGACTGTACAATATATTCGAAAGTGGCGTTCAACATTATAATCCAGTAGTTGATGGGAGACAGAATCGAATTTTGAAATATATTAACGAGAAAGCTGCTATGAGTAAAGAAAGTAAGGCTGATGTTCATCCCTTGGTTTTAAGAAATTTTTATGGAGCCTTCGCCATTCTCGGTATTGGTTACCTTCTGTCGTTCGCTTGTTTCCTTGTCGAATTAATAATTGGAAAAACGATAAAAAGATTCCAAATTTAAATTTCACGAAATTATAACCTTAACTGTTGTAGTTCGAAATGTTTTCTTTCGTGTTAAATATATAATTTATTAATTTATAATATTCACTTTTTTCGCCATGGTCTTTCTTTCTTCCATATAATCGAATCGTTGATTTATCGAAAATTTTGCGTTTGGTTTTAAATATTCTATAATTTTTCAATATTAAGTAAAAAAATTACATTTTGTTGTTTTGTAATTTTGTATTCTTTAAACTGTCGTCATGAAATTATCTTATAAAATAAAACTCTTCAGCTGTAAGCTGAATCCCAGTGTTATGTTTTCAAGATGATTACAAATCATTTATTAGATCAGATACAAATTCCACAAGACGATATTCGAATTAATAATTAATATTAATTTTCACAAACATAATTTTATATTCACGATTTCTATTTTATAATTCTGTTAATATAATTGATTTTAGTTTACTTTTTATATATCCTGAGCATCGACGTCTACATTACTTCTTTGGAATTTTGTTATGAATATTAACTATTTATAATTTTATTTATTAGTTTAGTTTGTTCAGAGTAGAGAAGTGCGTAAATTCTTTTCAATGTTGTTTATAAGCGTATTGAATTTCAGAATGTGGGATGTAATGAACAGCTAAATTTATTTTCACTGAACGAAATGTTTAAATATTTAATTAATAGTTAGCATAGATCATAATCAACAGAAATTATGTTGTTGTTTATGAATCGCAATCGCAGCTACATGGTTTGACATTAGTTGTAAGATGCTTTGAACATGTAATTTTCTTAACGTAGTAAATGAGAGTAAATGTTTTTTCACTTTTCTCGTCAAATATTACATCATAATAGCACAAAATAAAATGATTTCTTATTTATAATTAACCGCTTTTATAGACGCCTACTTGTATAATTATAAATGTGGACAGCTTATATGTAGTGCGAACATAATGAGAGCACTTTGGTTGTTTTTTTCATCAAATGAAATACGTAGAATACATTTTTGTATTCTACGTATACTAATACTTCTTTGTATAATGTAATGTATATTACAATACTCTGTTAGAAATTTTATTTACAACTTCTAGAACAGATTTAACGTGAAATTATGTGTACTAATCGCTCCAACCATTTCTTGTAATTTTCCAAAATAAATGGCTTTTTAAAAAAAATTTTCAAAATTGTATACATTCCTGGTTAACGAGAATCGATTTACTAAGAATTTTTACCTGTATGTACAGTACAATCACACATTAACGCTTCTCTCAGCAGTATGTACAGAAGATAGCCTTAGAAATATAATTATTTGACGTTGTTACTTTGTACTTCAATCTTCAATTGAGAAATAATACAGTATTTATAATAGAAGGAGCAAATAAAAGTTTCAAATATTCTATGCTATTGGTAATTAAACTTCTTTCTGGTTTACTCATAAGACTTTGCCGACGTCGCCTATGAACGAAACTAGCACAAAAAAAAGTATAAGAAATCTGAACGCTTGCAATATCGTGTAATAATTCAGGAAACTTAAAGTAAACGTATTACTTGTCATCAGCAGAATTACGGTTTTAGACAGATAGATCTATTTTTGAAGTTAAGCTGTCATGTGAATTATGTTTACTTGACTCTTGATTCAGTGCAACTTCATAACATTGCGAACAAATAGTAACACTATCTATTGTGCACGAAAACAGTTACATACCGTAGATAAAATGTAAACATTTATTAAAGACCGTAACACTTTTTTGCTTTTTGTCAGCATTATAACTTTTATTATCTCATTGTTATCACGATCATTTCGATTACGCGTTATTGGGATTCTCTATGTATGTCAAAATTCATGTATTTACATTTCAATATTATTGCTATTAATAATGATTAATAAAGCACAGTTTTAAATCTTACTCGAGTTTGTTTGTTACTCATTACATCTGATGCGCAATATTACGGTAAAAATATTTATAAAGTAGAAATGTTACAGCCGGATAATTTTCTGATTAGTATAATAATATCTAATTGTTGAATTCTAATCTATTTAGACTAAATGTAATGAACATTTCTTGATAATGTAAACTTAAATACAGTAGTTATACATTTATGTTTATTCTACGCGTTAATAGTTACGATAGAAGTAACTTCGTTCGATGTTAGGGTAAGCCCGAAGGTTTACCGACACGGAATTTTAGAGATTTGTAACTATTGAATTCGTTTTTTGCGACCTTAATGTAATCGTCCGACGATAGAAAAATATCGACTAGGATGTCTCCCGGTTGTGAACATGTAGATGGGAAAGTGTACAGATTGTTTCGAAAGACGGTCGTTTATGAAACGACGTGACGAAAATTGCAAGTCATTGCGCACCTGCGACTTGAAATGTAAACAACGGACTCCTTTCTCACGCCGATGAATAAAAGCACAAGCAACCGGAAGCTCGACACGATTCGTCTCATGAAGTTATATCTGAATTAGTGTCCATCTTGGTTTTCCGTGATAACGGTAGAAGACATTAGGATTTCCGCTACTTCCGTAGAAAGATCGAATTGAACGAAGTTTTAAGTACTTGTTCTGATTTTATGCAAGACGTTTAAAGCAAAAGAGAAAAAAACACTCTACTTTGAACATTGTTCGTATATAGTACATGCAAATAAAGCTGACATTATCCGTCATCATAAGTTTCATCAACAAAAAATTATAATTCGAAAAGTTCTTCGTATTTAACCTGATAGATTTTCCAATTCAAATTACATGTATAAATTATATTATTTAATACTAATCAATTTTAACGTTATTTAATTCTAGTGCCTTTTAAGCGGTATTCGTTAGCGTATACTTTTAATTTTTTTGTTATTTTTCTAGTAGCTAGAAAATTATTATCATTTATAAAGATACTAGCAGATGAGCCCGGCGTTGCTCGAGCAACAAAATAACCACTGCAAAGGTTAAGATTATTAAATTAATTTGTACTTATATTCCATTATAGTATTTTATTTATATTTATAAAAATTAACCATTTTACACCCAGTGCCCAACTTAACACATTGTAAAAAAATTTTAAATTGTGTCAGTAGAAGAACAAAAAATTTTTTAAATGGTGTTAGATTGAGCACTGCGTGTGATAAATCTTTACGTAATGTTAACTGTATGCTTATATAAATCAATTACTGTAATATAAAAAATAATAAAATGAAAACCATGTAAAGAGTTTGGTTATTTCAGCCTATCATTGTCATCAGAGTTTTTTTAATCAAATTTCGAGATACCAAGAATAAAACATAAGCATCTATAAACGAATTAAAGTAATTGATGAACGGTAACTTATGCATTGTAGGTAATGTTTGCATTTTTCTTAGTTACCGTTTCTACAATTGAAAATAATAGATAATATAAATGTGGCAGTCACGAATTTTTAAGTTTTAATAATATCACAATAAAAAACTCTCTAAAGTTGATAACTCTGATTCATATTACACTGTACAGTCGACCCCCCCTATAAGACAGTAGATACGTTCCATTCTTTAGGAATCCGATTTCTTCCAATCACAGCCCGAAGCGTGTCAAGTTTACGGACTATGGCTGTTTGAAAAATTCTCTTCCATAAAATTAATCAATTCTAGACTAATCTGACTCAACATTTCCAAAATACGTATATTTTTTTTGGAAATAATCCGTATAAACTACGCTATAAACAAAAAATTGTCGGATTATTTACACGAGTGTGCAGCATTCGACATCGCCGTTGCTCAACCTTGTTTTCGTCGCGGAACAGTTCAGCAAACTGCGGCCGCCATTTCTTATGTTATTTTTTTGCGAAAACTTCGCTGAACTTTGGAGACATCATTAATATAAATAATTTTTATCGCCGTTGAATAAGAAATGTTTCTTTCACAAGAAATGTATAAAATTACAGTACTGTATTAGACTTACGGTACCTAATTTACATACTGTACAGACGATAATAAACTCAACTTACTAGCCTAAA